>NW_027438832.1:0-16867 GCF_000715075.1 Nicotiana tabacum | reverse complement strand
CCCGGGACCTCAACTAAATACACCAACAAGTCCTAAAATATCATACGAACTTAGCCGAAGCCTCAAATCAGACCAATCAATGCTAAAAACACAGATCATACCCCAATTCAGGCCTAATAAAAACTAGCAAATTCCAACTTCTACATTTGATGTCGAAACCTATCAATTCAAATCCGATTGAACTCAAATTTTGTACACAAGTCGTGAATGACATAAGCGACCTATTCAAATTTTCAGAATCGAATTTCGACCCTGATATCAAAAAGTCAATGTAGGACTCGTAAAAATTTCCTAATGATTTAATATTTTAAAGTGCGCCAACAGTATTTGGGAATAACGTATTTGAGTATTAAAAGAGACTTATGGGATAGAGCCACATAATTTTAAATTTATAATGTATGTTTAAGGTGTGTTGGAACATACTAAGGAGTTTTGTGAATGGCAAGAACTTGTGTGGAACAAGTTGGATACACTAAGTGGACACGATGTTTCAATTGGCACAAGACCCGAATTCAAATGAATAACACTCCCTCCACATAATGACTTAGGTGGTGATATACCTATAAAATTAAAGTCCTTTGCATCTAGTTTTCAACGCATAAAATTGTTAGTAATTTGGATATTTGAGCAGAAGGTTATGGCCATTTTACTGAACCTATGTCATATGTGCGCCCAGATGCGCGTCCGCGCATATTTGGGAGTTTTTGTCTTATGTGCTCAGACAGATGCACGACTACATGCCCTGGTGTGCGGCCGTGCACGTAGGAGGCCATTAAATAACCCTAAATCCGGGTAGAGCGAGGGGTTAAGTCATTTCTTGAGCTAAAACCTGATATTTTAGAGAGAAGTGAGAGTGTTCTAAAGAGAGGAAGTAGATGAAGTGTTTTGTTCATCAAGATCTTGTTCAAGCCTTGAAATCCAACATGGAAATCTCAAAAGATCTTCACTCAAAAGGTAAGATTCAAACCCCTAGTCTTCAATCTCGAGTTTGGGGTAAAAGGTGGGTGATTGGGAGTATGATTTTTGGGTGTAAGAGTATTAATTATACATGCTTCTACCAATAAGGTTTGTGGGAAGATTGTTGAGCTAAAATAAGTTAATATTGGGTTGAGGATTGAAGGACATCTTGTAGAAGAGCATTGCAGCCAAATTTGCACACCTAGTGTTTGATAAAATACTCAAATGAGTTGAAACCGTGAATATCTTCCTAATTTGTATTCAATTTTGTTATGTCTCATAATAGATTGGGATTGCTAGAATTTCCGGAACATTGTAGTAATTTAAGTAAAGCTCAAAGCGAGGTATGTTGGCTAAACTTCTTTCTTAGAATTGAATTCAATGATGTTCCCGTATGTTTTAAGTATGGATGTCTCAAGTTCTTTATTCTATGTTCCGAGATGTTCCCAATAAATTTGATTGTCCCAAATAAGCAAAGTATCGAGAATTATGTATTCAAAATGTATTCCAAAAGTTCTTATCACACTATGTTATCCTTCGGGAATGTGTTCAAGAATGATATGTGCATTAAAATGTTATGGCTTTGAGTAGTGT
The DNA here is from genome assembly GCF_000715075.1 of Nicotiana tabacum. Taxonomy (NCBI): domain Eukaryota; kingdom Viridiplantae; phylum Streptophyta; class Magnoliopsida; order Solanales; family Solanaceae; genus Nicotiana; species Nicotiana tabacum. Next base: position 15,316 of record NW_027438832.1, on the reverse strand, counting down.
TTCAAATGAAAGTTATGATGCAAACTTGTGTGAGAAAAACTCGATATTCTTAAGACTCTTAATTACTCATATGTGTACCTGAAGTCTTGTTTGGAAATGCCTTGTTGTTGATGATCTATAAAGATGCTTGAACGTGAAAGAACTGAATTAAAAATATAAAGTGTGGCCATTATGCCAAGAATGAAAGTTATACTTGTGGGCAATTGTGCCAATGAAATGAAATGATGTGAGAAAGGTTATGAAATGGGCCTTGATTCAACTATTCCGAATTGACTCAAGTCATGCCCAAATGTGGCTGTTTTAACTAATGCTATTTATGAGTATTTTCAATATGTTTTGCGTTCGTACATATTCGTGGGTGGAAATTGTGTATTTCCCTTTTTGGGGAAAAGTAATTCAAGAATAAATGGTGTGTTACTTGTTTATGATTTTAACTTGTGCTTCGATTGTCAATCATTTTACTCCATTTATTGTTCTTAAATTATATTGTTCTTGAATTCTTCATTTTTAATGAACTTAAAGTTGTGATTTCTGGAATATTATATATGTTGATATTTATGATGACGATCCATGAAAGGATATAAATGAAGGTGTGGATTATGAAATTGTGATTTCACACATGGTGGTGATTATGCTGGAAATTGTAATTGAAATTGTGATTGTGGTTGATGTCTCAAATGAGATGTCCTAGCCGATAGGGTCGTTGTCGGACTCCGTGTTAAAAGTACGGTGGTATTGGTATTGAGAGTGATGGTAGTTGATGTCTCTAATGAGATGGCCTAGCCAATCGGGTTGTGATCGGTCTCCGTGCTAAAAGTACGGTGGTATTGGTATTATGAATATTGGTATTATGAACATTGGTATTGTGAACAGTGAAATTGTGAATAATGGTATACCGGTGCTAAAGATCTCCTAACCAAAAATAATATTATCTTCGTATTTTGGAAATTAATATATTTTAACGTGGAAATTGGATATCATTGATTGTTGATTGTTGTTTCCATGGTTTTCCCTTTTATGTTGGCATTCTATTTTGAAAGAGGACAGTTAGCTTTACATACCAGTACTATTCCATATGTACTAACGTCCCTTTTGCTGGGGAGGCTGCATCTTCAATGGATGCAGGTGGTTCATCAGCGGGTAGCTTTGTCCTCGTTAGCAGTCACTCTCTATTCAGTAGGTTTTTGTGAGCGCTACTCTATTCCGGGCCTGATGTCATTTGAGTTATACATTGTCCTTTAATATATAGTCGCGGCCTTGTTGCCGGCACTTCCATACTACTCTTCTGTTGTACTTAGAGGCTCCGTAAACAAGTTGTGGGTGGTGTTTGAGATTGGGAATTGAACTAGAAATGTTGGTATTTGGCAAACATGTTTTTCATTATATCTATAAACTTGTAATAATTTAGAAATTATGAATAAAGCTACTAATGGAAATGAAATGGGAGTTGTTAATGAAATCTTTTTAGTTCTTGATTAATGGAGTACATCCCCTCTTTATTCATGGATGAGTTTGGGTATAAGGAAATCTAATAGGCTTGCTCGGCCGGGTTCACTCGGTTGAGCGCCGGTCGCGCTCCCCGAGTTTGGGGCGTTACAAACTTGGTATCAGAGCCTAAGGTTTTAAAGTGTCCTAGGATGTCTCGGAGCCGTGTCTAGTAGAGTCATTCTTATCGGTATGTTGTCGACCACATCTATAATGAGGAGGCTACTTGGACATTTAGGAATTTCACCCTTCTTTGGTATTCCAGATCATGCGGTAAAGCTCAAAATAGTAAGCTAAATTCCTCATCATGTCTCACTTTTCATATGAGTAACCCAAGGGTTTGAGGCAACGAAGAGGAAATGAAAGAACCAGTTACTAGGGGAAGTATCCTTGTTCCTATTAATGTCACTGCGCTACCAGATTATGTGGTGAGAGCACCTAAGATATGAAAGAGGGTTATTGGCATCAATAAGCTGGATTGTTATATATGAAAGAAGAACCACTCGAGTTTATGTTGGACGATTCTTGAAATATGTTATGGTTTTGGAAAGAGGTGGCATAAGAAGAACAAATTTCCTTATGTTGGATACACCCATCCCAGTCTGCCCGATATGCGGGCGAGAACATTTTGCATGATGTTGTGAGTATGCTCAGAAGCGTGTTAGTGGTGGTAGATTTGGGCAATTCCAAAAGTCCATACAATGAGCTGTTGCAGAGATTGTTAATCCCATCACGTGATCCTGGAGGAATGATCGGGGGAATGTTTATGAAGTATGCAAAAAGGGTAAATATCAGGTAAATATCAGGTCTGTGGATTATGACCACAAGTCGTGGGGTGAGAAAGAAGCCTAAAGGGGGGAATGCCCTGGCCTTTGGAATTATTCACAGAACAGTTGTCTGGATGGCAATGAGAGTACTAAAGTATTCGAAAGACAATAGTTATGAAAATGATATGTGCATCAGTCAACATTCAAGGACGAATGTTCCAAATAGGGGAATCATGTTACACCCCATGTTTTCGTACGTGAAAGTACGCCATAAGTAAATTGATGGAATCTCAGAAATGAGATGTTACATCCCGCATTTTTGTATGTTAAAGTTTCGTCGTAAGTTAATCGACATAAGTTCTGGAATGAGATTATTTTTGGGATTATAAGTATTATGCTATTTCAAATAAGTGGTGAGTAAATTCGTGAAGGTTAGAGGGAAGCGAATCGAAGAAAATGAGTTCCGTCGATGTTTGACAATTTGGGGATAAAATACGGTCCAAGCTATAATACCTGGTATATAAGGACTAGTGCCATACAAGGTACCACATGACCATGGTAGTAAGGTGTATAAAGTATGTTAGAAGTGAGTAGAATTATAAGTAATTTGAGATAATTCTTAATTATATGGATAATTGGGTAATTATTGATTTTAGTGGGAGATTACCATATAATTAAGGTGTTTGGTGGATAAGATTAAGGGTAACTCCATCGCCAACGTGGCATCCACATGGAAATCCATTAAGTGACTCTTGAATCGCCTTGCAAGGTGGCAACACTTCAAGAGATGAGCGCCTTATCTCTTTGGGTTGAATAGTGTTATCAAAAGACTTCCTTAATTCATAAAAGGGAAGAAATTTACATCTTCAAAATGATGGATAGCTTCAGCAAGAAAAGTTATTCAATATTGTGATCAAATTCATTAAGAGAGAAGGATTACAAATTCAGCAAGGTAACGAGCTTAAAAAAATTTCATACAAAATTATACTGCGTAATAGCAAAGGGATTTTGCGATTCTAAGGGAGTACGGTTAAGATGTCCTAGCTACATGGTTTCACTTGTGTGTGGTTGAAAGTTAAGCATCCTTACCGCGACTTTTCCCTCCCCACTTTAGGTGGATGTTTCAAATTCTGGCACATACGATCAGTATATTGATTTGAAAGACAAGTTTTTCGTATCTCTACCATGAGCCGCAGATCGGGAGATAGCTTAAACCTATATAAAGGTTGATAAGAGGGAAGGGAAAACTAAAGTGTTACATCAACTAAGTAAATTAGGAATCCGATTATTGGACCCAAAAAATTATAGACCTCATGATTGAGAACTTTGCAGGATCGCTCTTAATATTAGAGGTACAAGAAATATAGTACAACAACCATATTCTATAACGGCTCTATGATAAAGCCAGTTAGAGTACCAGCCTCATAAGAAGTCAGTATGAAGCTCCCACTGGATTGTATATGCACCAGAGGTGCAAGTATTATAGTAGAGCCTCAAATAGTGGATTTGAATGATACCTATGTGAAAGGGAGGTCATGGAAGAGATAGAAGATATGATGTGAGATTTTAAGTTAAGTAAGGTAAAGGTGAACAACGTACGAGATACTCAAATGCAAAAGGTTGTGTATAGTCTGTACTTTGGATAAAAGGCTAGAAGCGCGGGGATTCAGTATCTAGGAATGATAGCGGTATCGCCAGTAGCATATCTCCCAACCTATGGTTTCTAGGTACCGAGAGGTCTAGTTAAGAGAGTAAAAAAGAGTTATAGATGATGTAATGTCTCGCTTATTGTTCTAAAATAACATAAGGAAATCTATGGTGCAAGCAAGTTGAAGGAAGGTTGCGAGTAGTATAAATAGATATTTGTATGTCGCAAGCTAAAGTATGGTAGAGCGATAATGTTTTAGGAAGGCAGGAGTAAGGATGAGAAAAGGCGAGTGAGAAGGTGACCAGAATGGATAAATCCTCGAGATTAAGCTCATGAAAATAAGAGAGTTGTTGGTTTCTCTAAGTTATAGAAAGCTCAGTATAGCCTGAATGAACTCAAAGGAGTCTTAAGACTAATAGCATTTACAAGAGATGGAATGCTGCCCTGGTAGTAGAATGAGGTGTAATTGTGATAGATAAAGGATGACGTTTGGGCCTTCGATTGGGTAATGATTTGAAGAAAAAAAGAAAGAAAAGAAAAGAAAGGGATTTCATGAATTGTACAGGATTAAAATACCCACATAAGGTGAATCACGTTGGGATGCTATGAAATACGGTTATGAAAGCATGGTATCGCCCTAGGTATTACATAGAAGCTCCCCGATGAGACGTGAGCCCTAGCGACGGTATTACATAGAAGGTCAAGTTATCAGTGGTAGATTATAGATCAATATTGAGGTAAATCAACAATGGATGGATAAAAGTTATAAAGTATGAGATGAGATTAGGCTGTCATTCTTAAGATAAACAGTAATGAGGAAACATTACAGGACCTAGATTTATACATATGGGATAAGCAACAAGAGTAACCTGGAGTTTGGTATCAGACCTCAGTAACGATAAATTAAAGTAAGAGTTATGACATAGTATGACCTACCTAGATGCAGTAAAGTCATGCGGATGGATAACCGGGTCTATGAAATAAGATATAACAATATTCGTAAGTTCAAAAAATTACCGAGCGAAGAACTTCAAGTATACCTATAGACACCTAGAGGGACAGCTTGTTATAATTCTATATATGTTCATATAGTGAAGCCTAGAGATTGGCTAAAAGCTGGAGGAAAAAGGAGAGAAGAGTCGCATAGGCGCACATACAAGGAAAAAGTCGTACAGGCTGCATGATAAAAGGTAGAAACAGTTACGATATTGGAAGGATTACGACCACAAGTCGTGGGGTGGGAAAGAAGCCTAAAGGGGGGAATGCCCTGGCCTTTGGAATTATTCACAGAACAGCTGCCTAGATGGCAAGGAGAGTACTAAAGTATTCGAAAGATAATAGTTATGAAAACGATATGTGCATCAGTCAACATTCAAGGATGAATTTTCCAAATAGGGGAATCATGTTACACCCCATGTTTTCGTACATGAAAGTACGCCATAAGAAAATTGATGGAATCTCAGAAATGAGATGTTACATCCCGCATTTTTGTACGTTAAAGTTTCGTCGTAAGTTAATCGACATAAGTTCTGGAATGAGATTATTTTTGGGATTGTAAGTATTATGCTATTTCAAATAAGTGGTGAGTAAATTCGTGAAGGTTAGAGGGAAGCGAATCGAAGAAAATGAGTTCCGTCGATGTTTGACAATTTGGGGATAAAATGCGGTCCAAGCTATAATACCCGGTATTTAAGGACTAGTGCCATACAACGTACCACATGACCATGGTAGTAAGGTGTATAAAGTATATTAAAAGTGAGTAGAATTATAAGTAATTTGAGATAATTCTTAATTATGTGGATAATTGGGTAATTATTGATTTTAGTGGGAGATTACCATATAATTAAGGTGTTTGGTGGATAAGATTAAGGGTAACTCCATCGCCAACGTGGCATCCACATGGAAATCCATTAAGTGACTCTTGAATCGCCTTGCAAGGTGGCAACACTTCAAGAGATGATCGCCTTATCTCTTTGGGTTGAATAGTGTTATCAAAAGACTTCTTTAATTCACATAAGGGAAGAAATTTACATCTTCAAAGTGATGGATTGCTTCAGCAAGAAAAGTTATACAATATTGTGATCAAATTAATTAAGAGAGAAGGATTACAAATTCAGCAAGGTAACGAGCTTAAAAAAAATTTCATACGAAATTATACTGCGTAATAGCAAAGGGATTTTGCGATTCTAAGGGAGTACGGTGCAATCTTTCTCAACAATATCATACGGATTTTCCCTACTTTGATCCGCCGTTACTTGTTGTCGCAATTGAAGTGTGTTAGAGGGATTGTCAAGAGAATCGGTTCAGGTATGTTAAGAGAATATCCCCTCTTTCCATTTGGCATGATCCATATGATACAAACAAAACGAGTAAACACACAATTTTCATAAATGACTCTATTCATAGAAGTACTAGGGGTGTCTATATTCTTGATTCCCCATGTGAATTATTATTATAGCTTTTGTTCAGGGGTCTCAGAAAAAACTACATATTGGATATAGTTTATCCGAAAGGCATATTGATTTTTATGACATTCCGAGAAATGTTATTAACGTATTTGTTATTCATTTCATGCATTTATAAATGTACATTGACCCATGAACAGATGGTGTTATATACGTGTATATTATATGTATATGGCATTTATATACGCATCACAATATCATAGTCCTTAAGGTTATGGTGTTATATACGCACCACCACCTGATCAGCTGGTATACGTTGATGATTTGCCCACAGTGGCCGAGATGATATGATCGGATGCCCTCAGAGGCTTGATGATATTATTTACGCATAAACCTATGCATGGTATAGTATTTATATGCATATGCATGACATTATAAATATGAAATGATTCACAAAGCTATTCAAACTTACATGTCGAGTTTTTTACTCCGTGTTTCTCTCATGTCTATTATTTACTGATTTTCATTCCTTACATACTCGGTACATGATTTTTTACAGACGTCCCTTTTGCCTGGGGACGCTGCATTTCAGGCTCGCATGTCTCGATAGACAGGTCGAGAGTCCCACAAGTAGGCTATCAGTTCAGCGGAAGATGTTGGTGCACTCCATTTGCTCCGGAGTTGCTTGTTTGGTCAGTATGATGTAGACGTGTATTGTTTGGTATGGCGGGGCCCCGTCCAGACCTTTATAATAAGTATGTACTTTTAGAGGCTTGTAGACAGATGTCATGTATACGGATACTTGTATGGTCTTGTCGGCCTATATTTTAAGTATATAATCGATCAAATTGGCCTTATAGGCCCGTATGTCACAGGTATGAGTTTCTATATTAGGTTGGGTCGTTCTATGTTGGGTATCCCCTCATGTTTACTCTGGTTATCTCATGATGTCCCTTCTGGCCCACTTACCCATGATGATGTAATAAGAAAGATATATTACGTTGGTACTCCGTTGAGTAAGGTACCAGGTGCCCCTTGCGGCCCATCGGTTTGGGTCGTGACATGGAAAGATGAGATGGTGAAGCATTTAGAATAAATATTGAACTTACATCCTTCAACAAAACCATATTACGAATAGCCAATTCAATAATGATCAAGGACTTACTTCCAATTACATGAACTCCGGGGATTCGATTCTAACAAGAAGCGGTTTAGCCAACATACCTCAATTGAGCTTCTCAAACTCTAAAATGACACGGAATTCTTAGCAACTTTAATCTATTTTAGAAATAAAATAAGTTGGACCAAAATTAGGAAGATGATCATGATTTTCATTCATTTGAGCATATTATCAAACACTAGGTGTGCATTAAGGTTTCAAGGTCCTTTTGTGGAAGATTACATCATTCCCCAACCCATTCTCTACAATATTTGGCTCACAACCTTCCTACATACTTCAAGAATACATGCATGCAAGACAAAAAGCCCCAGACCCAATAATTGTCTCTCTAATTATTCCATTTTTGAAAAATATTCGAAAATGAGAGCTAAGACATAGATTCTTACCTTTAGGATGAAGACTCCCTTGTTAATCTTCAATGATTGAGAAAGAATTGATGGGTACTAGGTTGAAGGTCACTCCCCCACTCTAGGAACTCTCTCTCACTCTAAAATATCAGCAATATGCTAAAAATGAGCTATGGTTTATGTTTTAACGAAATAGGGTCGGGTTAAAAAACCCCAAAATTGAAAGCCCGGAACAGGTTATGCGGTCCGCATATCGGCCTCATAATTTGGGTGCCAAAACTGGAAAGGATTTGACCAGGTATGTGGTCACTATGCGGCCCGCAGACCCGTTCTGCGGTCTCATAATGCACCGAGACCTGTTCTGCGGTCGCATAATGCACCGCAGAACCTCCCTCCAAAAAATCCCAAAGTGGGATATGCGACAATAGTGCGGCCCGCGAAATGGTTATGCGGTCGCATAATGGGCCACGAAAATGATATCGAGATGACCCAGAAAACTGCCCCACTCTGCGACCTGTCTGCGGTCCGCAGAGTGGTTCTACGATCCAACCTCAGGAAGCGCGACCTACACTCAACCGAGTGAACCAGGTCGAGCAAGCTTGTTAGATTCTTTCTACCCAACTCACCCATGATCAAGAGAATACATGATTTCATAAATTATACAGTAGGAAGTCCATACACACAATACTAAATCGTTTCATTAGCTATTTCGCCTTTAAGTCACATAATACACATATTCATATAAATTGAGTGGAACAAGTGATCAAACACAACATAACTTGTTTAACATTCCCAACACCCAAATACCAACCCACATAGTGTCTACGGAGCCTCTAAAAGATACAAAAGAGTCTAGGATAGTGCCGGCGACAAGGCCCCGACTACCCCTTGAGACGTGATAATAACATGAACAAAAGATATAATATGTGACCCCGAGATGAAGTGGGGCTCACCAAGTCTACTGAGAAGGGACCTACCACTATAACTGATCAACACTACCTGCTATGTAACCAACTGCATCCATTTAAAGATGCAGCACCCCCGACAAAAGGGACGTTAGTACCGTCGAATAACACTAGTATGTAGAGCTAAACACCATCTCAATAAAATGAATAATAATACAAGGGGAAACAATCAAGAATTCAATAAGAGCTTCAAAACATCAAGTTAAGGATCACATAAGTTTTCACGTCAATTTCCACGTTAATAGGTTGGGTGATCTTTAGTGCCGATATTCCACAATTCACAATACCACCGTATTCTTACACGGAGTTCGATCACGACCCGATCGGCTAGGTAATCTCACTTGAGACATCAACCATAACCATGATTTCAATTATCATTTTCAGCACAGTCACCACCATGTGTGCGGCATGGTGTCCGATCATGGCCCGATCGGCTAGGCCGTCTCACCCAAGACATTACCTTTTTTAGTCAATCATATCACATCATACTTCTTTCATATCTTTTCGATTCATTAGCATTAGTGATCATTATTACAAAGTCATTCTTGGCACTTGGTTGTATCTCACAATTCCAGTTCCCTTTTCCATATTCAAACATCATTATCATTATCAACAACAATAAGGCTTTCCATTCAGGATATTAAATTCACATAAGAGCAATTTGGGAATCTTAGGCGCATAGAGGCTTTTTATACAATTTGGCATAACAACCTTTATTCGATCTTGACATGAAGTCTTAAAACTTCTACCACATATTCCACATTTTGAACACATCGTCAAATGGAAAGATGACATGATGAAGAATTTAGAATAAATATTGAACTTACATACTTCAACACAAACATATTAGGAATATCCAATTCAATAATGATCAAGGACTTACTTCCAATTACATGAACACCAGGGGATTCGATTCTAACAAGAAGGGGGTTTTGCTAACATACCTAAATTGAGCTTCTCAAACTCTAAAATATTCCGAAATTCTTAGCAACTTCAATCTATTTTAGAAATATAACAAGTTGGACCAAATTTAGGAAGCTGGTCATGATTTTAGTTCATTTGAGCATATTATCAAACACTAGGTATGCATTAAGGTTTCAAGGTCTTTTTGTGGAAGATTCCATCATTCCCCAACCCATTCTATACCATTTTTAGCTCATAACCTTCCCACATACTTCAAGAATACATGCATACAAGACAACAACCCACACACCCAATAATTATCTCTCTAATTATTTCATTTTCTGTAAATATTCGAAATTGAAAGCTAGGACATAGATTCTTACCTTTAGGATGAAGACTCCCTTGTTAATCCTCAATGATTGAGCAAAAATTATTGGGTACTGGGTTGAAGGTCACTCCCTAACTCTAGGAAATCTCTCTCACTCTAAAATATCAGAAATGTGCTCAAAATGAGCTATGGCTTATGTTTTAACAAAATAGGGTCGGGTTTAAAAACCCCAAAATTGAAGCCCTGGAACAGGTTATGCGGTCACATATGCAATCGCAGAATGGTTATACGGTTCGCATATCAGCCGCATAATTTGGGTGCCAAAACTGGAAAGGAGCTGACCAGGTCTGCGGTCCCTATACGGCCCACAGACTCATTCTGTGGTCGCATAACGCACTACAAACTTGTTCTATGGTCGCATAATGCACCGCCGAACCTCCCTCTGAAAAATCCCAAGGCGGTATTGTTACACCCCATGTTTTCGTACATGGAAGTACGCCATAAGTAAATTGATATAAGCTCGGAAATGAGATGTTACATTTTGCATTTTTGTACATTACAATTTCGTCATAAGCTAATCGACATCAGTTCGGGAATGAGATTATTTGGAGATTATAAGCATACAGATTTTCCCCAACTTCGATCCGCTGTTACGTGTTGTCACAATCAACGGGTGTTAGAGGGATTGTCAAGAGAATCGGTTTAGGTATGTCAAGCCTAAGCCCTTCCTTTATTTTGGCATGATCTCGTAACTACATGAGTTTGAATATGATGAATAAAGAAAAGTTCATACTGCCGAATTTATATACATTATCCTAGTCTCATAAGTTACATTATTCTCCCTTATCAGGACTTTATATTCAATTGAGTATTATCTTTTTCCAGTCAAGAGAGCAGAGGTTATACAGTATTATATAATTTTCACCACCATCGAGCTATAATCGGTGGGCAGACCCCTATTGGGCAACCTCTGATCAGATGGTAAGTTATATATCAAGGCTACTGTGGCCGAGAGCCTACGAGCAAGCCCAGTTGGCTGAGATACAGAGCTTTGTATGGCCGAGCGCCTATGAGCGAGCCTACTACGGCATAGCAGTTATATATATCGAGCCTTATAAGGCCGGACAACTATTTTACTTACTATATTGAGAGAGTTGATTCAGTATAAGCAAGTGAGCGTATCTTCAGATTATCTTTGACTCCCTGTTACTTTCAGTTATTAGATTATCAGTTTTGTTTCAGCTTTCAGCTTATTGCCTTACATACTCGATACATTATTTCGTACTGACGTCCCTTTACTGGGGGCACTGCATTTCATACGTGCAGGTTCAGACAGACAGACGGGTAGACCTCCTCATTAGGTGTTGCCCGAGTTCAGCTTGATCGGTAAGCTCCATGCCCTTCAGAGTATCCGGATCTATAACTTTATGTACATCTTATGTATATATGTATATATGTTATGAGTAGGTCGGGGCCCTATTCCGATCACAATACATCCATTAGTAGAGGCTTGTAGACATATCTTGTTAGTTAGTGCAGTATGTTGGGCTTGTAAGCCTTGTATGTATATTTTGTTTGTTTCCCAGCTGTAGTAGTTATGACGGCCTTGTCGGCCAAGTTTATATTGATGTTTAGTCAGCATTCACAAATTGTCTTGCAATGTGGTCCATGGCCAAAGTATTACATTATATGTTCAGAGTCCCTTAGTCGCAAGTTAGTACGCAAGGATAGGTGAGGCACCGGGTGTTAGTCTCGCCCCACAGGTTCGGGGCATGACAAAAGTGGTATCAAAGCAGTTCTGTCCTACGAAGTCTATAAGCCATGTCTAGTAGAGTCTTGTTTATGGGTGTATTGTGCACCACACTTATAAGCAGGAGACTACAGGGTATTTAGGACTGTCACTCTTTCTTCTTACTCTAGATCATGTGGTAGAGCTCAGTTGTAAGAACAAAATTTCCTAAACTGTATCTTATTCATAATACCACGATGCCTACATCCAGAAAGATTGTTGGTAAGAGATATAGCTGTAAAAGAGTTGAGTAAGAGGAACTCGATTTTTGCATCATGCTTATGATGGATAAATATGAGGTATTCGGCAGATCATGTGTATACTAAGATGTGTAATCTTCTTGATAAGGATCCATAAGGCAAGAATGCCTATCCACTCTTCTGGTAAAAAGCAATGAAAGAATCAGAAGGTACAAGTTTCAACAAGTAAAAGAAGCAAGGTGACGAAGGGTACGAGGTACCCAGCTATTGAAGATTATCAGTATTTACAATTCAGGCTGTGGAATATAAGCCTTTTGACTTACATTCAACAATAATAGAGGTATGTACAATTGGCCACACCGATCTCAGTTATGCCCTATGGAAGCTAGCAAAAGTAGTATAGGAGAGGACGGGATATCAGGATTCGACTGGGGTTGGAGTAACCCAAAATGGTGAATGGATTTTTTGCGTTAGTTGACATTTCTAAAGGATAGTACAAATATGCTAATAGATATCCTTGTGAGACACCCAGATGGTGCACTCTAAAATAGTATGGCTAGATATGAGTACTATAAAGATGGGCACTGGAAACCTGGAAGGGATAAATATTATCTTAGTATGGCTCTCGTCCCTAGTGGAGCGAGAATGTAAGGCAACCTGAAGAGCCAATGAATGAAGCAAGGGGAGCTAAATGCAAAAGACTATCATGTTGAAGTTTTCAAAAGAAAATGATAGGCAGAAATATTAACAGGGAAATAAGAAGAGAGATAAGGAAGCATTACGAGTAAGATTTGATACATGGATGACAATGGTAGATCAAAAAGATGATAGTATTACATAGTCTATAGTCAAAGTGTAGGAAAAGACAAGAGGTAACAGGCCCTGAGACAACAAAAAAGTATAGGCCACAAAGTCATATCTTAATTTCGAGAAATAAGTTCGTGACTCTAACGTGATTACCAGAAGGAAAAGTTTGACCCCAGAGTAATGGAGGTCAGTATGGGTGGTGAACAAGATAAAATACACATGAATTAGGGACTGAGTGATTTAATAATAGTTGGCATCATGAGAATTTCAGAGATTGCATTCCAGTGATAATAGAATGGACAACAGAAGAATAACTTTTAAAGGTCATTCAGGAAGACGCTTTCCTAAAGTAATCAATGTGAGCAAGGTTAAGCTTAAGGGGTTTTATGTGCTAGTTATACTAAGTGTCACCCTCGTGAGTAAGGAAATTCATTATCCTTGGTGCATAAGGATTACCACAAGGCGAGTAAGGGTCATTGATGATGTGAAAAGACGCCAAAGATGAAGAGGTAAAACATCTATAGGTGGATCGTCGTAGCTCTAAATCTTAGTACTTCCCCAAATGGGGGAATATGGAGTGACGTGGCATTAAGTCAAAATTAAGTGGTACTAGTAATTATGCAATGGTAAAGGAAGAATGCGACAAAAATGAAAAAGGGATGAGATTGCACTTATTCAAAGCCTACAGATAGGTTACGATTCTAGAACATTATGCAAACACAACATCAAGGAGAAGAAGTAAGGGTTCCTACCCGAAATTGTATTGATAGATAAGGAGCCAGTGCGAGGCGTAAGTGGAGACAAAGGAAATTTCCCAAGAAAACTTACGCAGAATATCTATATGAGAAGGGGCCAACGAGATATTATTAGTTGATTCAGGAAGAGCCTAGTTATGGCAAGGTAAACATAGTAAAATCCAATATAGTGAATTTAGCCTCATAGTTATGACATTGTAATAGTTGATATATATTCAGATAAGTGTTCGGGTAGTTAAAGGTACCGTATGAGTATTACGGAAATAACAGAGAGTGCCACTGGGAGGAAAGTAAAAAATATTAGTTCAGAAGCAACCCTACAAGCACAAGGGCATGGAAGTAAGTAACTAAGGATAATTATAGGTGAGTACAAACATCAAAAATTCTGTCGGGTAAACGATATAACCAGCTTGTAACTTTACAAGAGCCAGAATGTCTCCCAAAGTACTACAATGAAAGACTAGCTGAGGAAATAAGGAATAAGGCTTCAACCTAAACATGGTAACTTGAAGGGGAAATGGTCATGTAAAAACAGTCTCCCTACAAAACTGTATGCAGTCCAAAAGAAAGTGACACCTACCGTGGCTAATGAACGCGGAGAAAAATTAGAAGTTATATTCAAGATCATATGAGTTGTATGGAATTCCAATATGTGTGGACACTAAGATAAGCTAAGTATGCACGCAACAGGGGGGCAGAAAGACTAGGAAAAGTAATACCTTACGTTTAAAGAAAGCCGAGAAGGAATGAAAGGAATTATACGATCAATGATCCATAATTAGTTACGTTATGAACACACTTAAGAGTTCGGAGTATTATCCATACAGCATATATGTTGACAATTATACAGCCGTAGAAGATTCCGGTATAAGTTAAAAGAAAGAATTTAGCCCAGGTCATAGATAAAGGATTAAATTGTTAAAGAATTGTATCATGGATATTCCATAGCGCCCATGAAAGGCTAAAAGTAATAACTAATACCATGAGCCGCAGATCGGAAGAGAGCTTAATCCTACATAAAGGTTGATCTAGGGAAAGAGGAAACCAAAGAGTTACACAAACTAAGTAAATCAGGAGTTGGATTATTAAACATAGAAAATTATGGACATAGTGATTGAGAACATTACAGGACCACTCTTAATATCATAGGTACAAGAGAGAAAATATAGTAGCCATATTTTTATAATGTCTCTGCGATAAAGTCAGTTAGAAGCGTACCAGCCTCATAAGAAGTCAGTATAAAGCTCTCACCGAATCATGTGAAAAGGTGCAAGTATTATAATAGAAGTTCAAGTCGTGGAGGTGAATTATACCTATGTGGAAGAGATGTGATGTGACATTTTAAGGTAAGTAAGGTAAAGGTAAACAACGCATGAGATACTCAAATACAGAAGGTTGTGAATAGTCCGTACTGCGGAAAGAAGGCTAGAAGCGCGGGAATTTAGTATCCGGGAATGATAATGGCGTTGTCAGTGGCATATCTTCCAGTTAATGATTTCTAGGTATTGAGAGGTCCAGTTAATATAGTAAAAAAAGAATTAGATACGATGTGATGTCTCGCTTGATGTTCTAAAATAACACAAGAAATCTGTGGTGCAAGCAAGTTGAAGGAAGGTTGCGAGAAGTACAAATAGATATGTATAGGTCGCAAGCTAAAGTATGTTAAAGCGACAAGATTTTAGAAAGACAGGAGTAAGGTAAGAAAGGGTGAGTGAGAAGGTGACGAGAATGGACTCA
>NW_027438831.1:12500-17000 GCF_000715075.1 Nicotiana tabacum | reverse complement strand
GCTCTAGAAGCATGTGTAAAAGCTCGTAATGAAGGACGTGATCTTGCTCAGGAAGGTAATGAAATTATTCGCGAGGCTTGCAAATGGAGCCCGGAACTAGCTGCTGCTTGTGAAGTATGGAAAGAGATCGTATTTAATTTTGCAGCAGTGGACGTTTTGGATAAGTAAAAACAGTAGACATTAGCAGATAAATTAGCAGGAAATAAAGAAGGATAAGGAGAAAGAACTCAAGTAATTATCCTTCGTTCTCTTAATTGAATTGCAATTAAACTCGGCCCAATCTTTTACTAAAAGGATTGAGCCGAATACAACAAAGATTCTATTGCATATATTTTGACTAAGTATATACTTACCTAGATATACAAGATTTGAAATACAAAATCTAGAAAACTAAATCAAAATCTAAGACTCAAATCTTTCTATTGTTGTCTTGGATCCACAATTAATCCTACGGATCCTTAGGATTGGTATATTCTTTTCTATCCTGTAGTTTGTAGTTTCCCTGAATCAAGCCAAGTATCACACCTCTTTCTACCCATCCTGTATATTGTCCCCTTTGTTCCGTGTTGAAATAGAACCTTAATTTATTACTTATTTTTTTATTAAATTTTAGATTTGTTAGTGATTAGATATTAGTATTAGACGAGATTTTACGAAACAATTATTTTTTTATTTCTTTATAGGAGAGGACAAATCTCTTTTTTCGATGCGAATTTGACACGACATAGGAGAAGCCGCCCTTTATTAAAAATTATATTATTTTAAATAATATAAAGGGGGTTCCAACATATTAATATATAGTGAAGTGTTCCCCCAGATTCAGAACTTTTTTTCAATACTCACAATCCTTATTAGTTAATAATCCTAGTGATTGGATTTCTATGCTTAGTCTGATAGGAAATAAGATATTCAAATAAATAATTTTATAGCGAATGACTATTCATCTATTGTATTTTCATGCAAATAGGGGGCAAGAAAACTCTATGGAAAGATGGTGGTTTAATTCGATGTTGTTTAAGAAGGAGTTCGAACGCAGGTGTGGGCTAAATAAATCAATGGGCAGTCTTGGTCCTATTGAAAATACCAATGAAGATCCAAATCGAAAAGTGAAAAACATTCATAGTTGGAGGAATCGTGACAATTCTAGTTGCAGTAATGTTGATTATTTATTCGGCGTTAAAGACATTCGGAATTTCATCTCTGATGACACTTTTTTAGTTAGTGATAGGAATGGAGACAGTTATTCCATCTATTTTGATATTGAAAATCATATTTTTGAGATTGACAACGATCATTCTTTTCTGAGTGAACTAGAAAGTTCTTTTTATAGTTATCGAAACTCGAATTATCGGAATAATGGATTTAGGGGCGAAGATCCCTACTATAATTCTTACATGTATGATACTCAATATAGTTGGAATAATCACATTAATAGTTGCATTGATAGTTATCTTCAGTCTCAAATCTGTATAGATACTTCCATTATAAGTGGTAGTGAGAATTACGGTGACAGTTACATTTATAGGGCCGTTTGTGGTGGTGAAAGTCGAAATAGTAGTGAAAACGAGGGTTCCAGTAGACGAACTCGCACGAAGGGCAGTGATTTAACTATAAGAGAAAGTTCTAATGATCTCGAGGTAACTCAAAAATACAGGCATTTGTGGGTTCAATGCGAAAATTGTTATGGATTAAATTATAAGAAATTTTTGAAATCAAAAATGAATATTTGTGAACAATGTGGATATCATTTGAAAATGAGTAGTTCAGATAGAATTGAACTTTTGATCGATCCGGGTACTTGGGATCCTATGGATGAAGACATGGTCTCTCTAGATCCCATTGAATTTCATTCGGAGGAGGAGCCTTATAAAGATCGTATTGATTCTTATCAAAGAAAGACAGGATTAACCGAGGCTGTTCAAACAGGCATAGGCCAACTAAACGGCATTCCCGTAGCAATTGGGGTTATGGATTTTCAGTTTATGGGGGGTAGTATGGGATCCGTAGTCGGAGAGAAAATCACCCGTTTGATTGAATACGCTGCCAATCAAATTTTACCCCTTATTATAGTGTGTGCTTCTGGGGGGCGCGCATGCAGGAAGGAAGTTTGAGCTTGATGCAAATGGCTAAAATATCGTCTGCTTTATATGATTATCAATTAAATAAAAAGTTATTTTATGTATCAATCCTTACATCTCCGACAACTGGTGGAGTGACAGCTAGTTTTGGTATGTTGGGGGATATCATTATTGCCGAACCCAACGCCTACATTGCATTTGCAGGTAAAAGAGTAATTGAACAAACATTGAATAAAACAGTACCCGAAGGTTCACAAGCAGCTGAATACTTATTCCAGAAGGGTTTATTCGACCTAATTGTACCACGTAATCTTTTAAAAAGCGTTCTGAGTGAGTTATTTAAGCTCCACGCCTTTTTTCCTTTGAATCAAAAGTCAAGCAAAATCAAGTAGAGCACTAAGTTCAATTATTTTATTTGTGTTTGTAGCAAAAAAGTAGTTAGTTTGTCGGAATCAAAGTAAATAAGATAATAATGGCGCTTTCTTTGGTGATAGAAGATCTAATTGTAGAAAGAATCAAAACTAAAGTTGAGGATAACTCTTTTTTTGACCTATATTCCTGATTACGAATCAAGAAGCCTTTATCAACAAGAGTGAGTTCTTCCTTTCGTGAAATTAGGAAAATAAAACGAATTTCTTCTTCTTGTCTTAGGTATATAATTTGAAATTCAAATATAGATAATAGAGTTTTGTATCTTTCTCTATCTCCCGAAAAACCATTTTAGCTAAAAATTCATGTTGGGTCGGATTCGAACGAATCTTTCGATAATCTGTAAGAAACTCTTTATCTATTTTTAGAAAATTAGAAGACAAGAACAAAAGACAAAGAAATGAAGAAAAATAATAAAGTTTATTATGATACATATCTTTCTCATGTAGGGGATGAATAAGTCCATTTATTTAGTTCTACAGTTCTACATTCTTTGCACTTATTATACCTACTCAGTTAGATTTAGATATATAGATACTTAGATCTATACTAAGAATTTCAAATTCTTCAAATTCTATTAATAATAAATATTATCTAATTTCTAATTAGTAATTAGAATTCAAATTCTTAATTTAATTATAATTATTACAAGATATCTTTATTTATATAATAACATAATAACAGATACAAATAGTAAATCGAGGTACCCCTTCTATGACAAATTTGAACCTTCCATCTATTTTTGTGCCGTTAGTAGGCCTAGTCTTTCCGGCAATTGCAATGGCTTCTTTATTTCTTCATGTTCAAAAAAATAAGATTGTTTAGATCCGCTGGGACCCAATCTCATCCATTTTTTTTTGAAAACGTGGACTTGTATCATAACACAGATATCTATTTATTGGAATATAGTATAACATGTGATTTCCACCGAACATAAAGGAAAAAACTCTTATGCCCGCAGAAATATGATATATGGATATATCAATTCTAACAATTTTCAAATAGATCAGGATCGCTGGATGGCTGAAATGTAGTCGGTGAATCTCTATGTATATCGATATGTATAGTGGGATCGTATTAAATAAAGAGTATGTTATTATTTTAGATTTAACCAATTTGATGAATTACTCCTAAAGGTTGACATCAAACTAGTGCTAGTTCACCTCAAACTAGTGCTAGTTGATGAGAGTTACTTCGGAAACAAAAAAGTAAAGTCAAATTTCTCTGGGGTATTATCTCAATTCCAATAAAATGCAATCGGGTAAAGTATGACTTGGCGATCAGAACATATATGGATAGAACTTATAACGGGGTCTCGAAAAATAAGTAATTTCTGCTGGGCCTTTATCCTTTTTTTAGGTTCATTAGGCTTCTTATTAGTTGGAACTTCCAGTTATCTTGGTAGAAATTTGATATCTTTTTTTCCGCCTCAGCAAATCATTTTTTTTCCACAAGGACTCGTGATGTCTTTCTACGGAATTGCGGGTCTCTTTATTAGCTCTTATTTGTGGTGCACAATTTCCTGGAATGTAGGTAGTGGTTATGATCGATTCGATAGAAAGGAAGGAATAGTCTGTATTTTTCGTTGGGGATTTCCGGGAAAAAATCGTCGCATATTCCTCCGATTCCTTATAAAAGATATTCAGTCCGTTAGAATAGAAGTTAAAGAGGGTATTTCTGCTCGTCGTGTTCTTTATATGGACATCCGAGGCCAGGGGTCCATTCCCTTGACTCGTACTGATGAGAATTTGACTCCACGAGAAATTGAACAAAAGGCTGCTGAATTAGCCTATTTCTTGCGTGTACCAATTGAAGTATTTTGAGAAATTGAGATATCAGTATCAGGAAACAATATTCTGAATTTCTTCATTCGAAGTGAATTCTTAGCTTTTTTCTGGATTCTTTCTAGATTCAAAGACTAACCACAAAATCACAAAGAAAATAGATTCATTAGTCCGATACCTTGTATAAAACTCATGTGTGTAAGAAATAT
>NW_027438830.1:0-17272 GCF_000715075.1 Nicotiana tabacum | reverse complement strand
AGGCAGCCCTATGGGTTCGTTCACAAGTCAATAAAATTTTCATTTCCCCTCGTAATTGGAAACTGGGGCAGAATTTTGAGGAGGACCCTCAAAATTCCGAAATGATTTTAGTCAGTCATCGCAAGCAGCCGTCAGAAGCATCAACCCAGTAAACTGGGGCAGAATTTTGATGAGGACCCTTAAAATTTCGTAGCAAGGAAAGTTGCAGTGTCTTGAACCACGTCGCAGTCGTCGGTTCATCTAAAGAAAACTATTCTCGATTATGTACTTATGTTATATATTTTACTAAATCATGCATGTCTGTTATTGAAATGGCTTTGTTTAGCAATGCTACCCCAATAATACGCACAGTATCACCGAAACAGAGCCAAGCAGGTCACGCACAGCCATCGGGTATACGAACTAACCTCCCCCTTCAAAAAACTCATCATTTTTCTTTGGATGAAGGCACTTGAGTTGCAAAATCATCAAGTATACTATACGCTCTTTACAAAGTTCAGGAATACAACTCTCCAAACCATTGCACTTGCTCGCAACTGTTATCTGCACACAACAGTGTCCCCAGCAGGCACAATATCCCTAGCAATCACGATACCACAATCCGCTATCAGCTAAGAAAACTCTATTGTCGTTTGCCCTTTTTACTTCCTGCATAAGGCTACCATTCTGCCTTCCGAGGTTAAGCTCTACCTCCATCTGCATTTTCTTGCATTGCATACGGCTGCCATTCTGCCTTCCAAGGTTAAGCTCTACCTCCATTTGCATTTTCTTGCATTGCATAAGGCTACCATTCTGCCTTCCGAGGTTAAGCTCTACCTCCATCTGCATTTTCTTGCATTGCATAAGGCTACCATTCTGCCTTCCGAGGTTAAGCTCTACCTCCATTTGCATTTTCTTGCATTGCATAAGGCTACCATTCTGCCTTCTGAGGTTAAACTCTACCTCCATCTGCATTTTCTTGCATTGCATAAGGCTACCATTCTGCCTTCTGAGGTTAAGCTCTACCTCCATCTACATTTTTCTTGCATTGCATAAGGTTACCATTCTGCCTTCCGAGGTTAAGCTCTACCTCCATCTATATTTTCTTGCATTGCATAAGGCTACCATTCTAACCTTCCAAGGTTAAGCTCTACCTCCATCTAAATGGCTGAAAGATCGCCACCTCTACATTTGCATGGATGAAAGATCGCCACCTTATTTACATGGCTGAATGATCGCCACCTTATTTACATTTACATGGCTGAAAGATCGCCACCTCTACATTTGCATGGCAGAAAGATCACCACCTTACTTGCATTTGCATGGCTGAAAGATCACCACCTACTGCATCTCATCGGCTGAAATATCGCCATATACTACATCTCATCGGCTGAAAGATCAGCAAATCATCCGAAGGTGTCATTGTTTGAAGGCACCATTTTCATAGCCCGAGAACGCCATATCATGGCCTGAGGACCCCTTTTTAATCTTTTGCATATCATTATTCAAAGGCATCATGGTTCGGAGGCATCATTCTCATAGCCCGAGAGCATCATTTCATGGCCTGCAAATCCTTTATTATACGCTTCATGGCCCAGGACATCATGGTCTGAGGACGTCATCCTAACCATCCAAAGACAGCATTCATGGTCCGACGGGAACTTGCATCATGTTTAAATTTATGCACAATATATGCTTGTATTACTTATTTGCAGGTAAACCAGCAAGCAACGACTATCTCAGCAAGAGTAATCTCGCTCCAGTTCCCGCACCCCTACTAGACCTTAACCATTCATCCCAACCTGAATATTGCGTCCGTTCTTGAAAAATCTCCATCAGCATACTCCGCCGATGGATCCTAAACTACATATGGCCTGATTTCGGTAAGACCAGGGATATGTAGGCAGCTCAGAAGCCACGGCACGGCCAAACCTTTTCAAACACCTTCGTTCGGTCAAAATTGGCCATCGTATCTTTACCCGGCAACTCTTTCATCCTTCCTAGGTAAAGAGGGGCAGCTGTTGATACCCAATTTTTTCCTATATTTTTTTATGTAAAATACCTTTCAAAATAGCATGTATAAGCATATATTAGTATTTTCCAAGGCTGCATTGTTTTTTTAATTTTCAAAGATTTTTAAATCAATTTACTGCCCTATTTTATCAAGAAAACCCAATAATTATCCCCAAAGTTATTATATTGGTGATTCATTTATTGGAGTCTCATGTTTATATTAAAATATAGCTAAGGTATTTTTTTACACATTTTTTACAAATTTATTTGGTATTTTTTAAGGATAGAATTGCATAATTGCAATATTAGCCATTTTAGGAGCCCGACATCGGGGTGTCACTAGTCATGAGCATCTAAACATCCGTCTAAGAGTATGAAGAGACTACATAGTCTAATATAAAGCTAGTACAAAAGAAAATAAGGATAGGAAGGAGAAGCACTAGGTTGCGAACGCTGAGCAACTACCTAGTCAACTTCGAACAAGCCTGCGGTGCAAGCAAATCAGCCCTTGCTAGCGTGTCCCGAGACTCCTGGATCTACAAATAGGGTGCAGGGAGTAATGTGAGTACGCTAACTCAGTAAGTAATAAAAGTAAAGGTAGTTGAGCGATAAGAAAACACGTAAATCACAGCAAAATGCTACAACAAAATAGTATAAAACCAGTATAGTGCAATAAAATAGTAAAAGCTCGTAAAAACACCTTAGTTTAGTGAAAACCACTTTACAACATCTTTTAGTAGTTCAAACGAGTGAATGAAAATAGGGAGAAAATATAGAAACATAAATCAGCCCCTCGGGCTACATACTAATAGAACCAGTCCCTCGGGCTATCTCATAATCACTTGTATCATCCCCTCGGGAAATAACATAAAACAACATCAGCCCCTCGGGCTATATCACATCAAACAGATACTCACCCTTATAACAAGCCACCTCGTAGCGTAACAAATCAGGCCCTCAGCCACAAAATCATGAATCAGTACAATACCGCTGCGGCGCGCAACCCGATCCCATAATAACCTTACAATACAGGCCATCGGCTTCACTTAGTTAGAAATCTCTAAAAGCCACTCGGGCATAGTAAAACATGATACTAAGATCACAATATCATTTTAAAATGTCAAAACGGAGTAAACATGGTTGAGTTATGAAAACAGTAGAATACAACATGACTGAGTACAAATACAAAGTCAAAATAGTGAGGAATAGTACTAAAAATCTCCTAAGGGTCAAAAACAGTTGGCACGAGGCCCAAATATGGCATTCAGCCCAAAACATGATAATACTTTTCAAAACACAATGATATCAAACAGTTTTAAGTTAAATAGGCGACTTAACAGTCGTACGGGACGGACTACGTCACAATCCCTAATAGTGCACGACCCCACGCTCGTCATCTAGCGTGTGCGTCACCTCAAAGTAGCACAACAATGTGAAATCCGGGGTTTCATACCCTCAGCACAACATTTACAATCATTACTTACCTCAATCCGGTTCACACTTTAGCCCGTGATGCCTTTTCCTCTCGAATCGGTCTCTGGATGCTCCAAATCTATCCAAAAATAGATTTATACCATCAAAATATGCTAATGAAACAAAGCCCACTCGGAAATAACCAATTTACATAAATAATCTCGAAATTGGCCAAACCCGATCCCCCGGGCCCACGTCTCGAATTTCGATAAAAATTACAAAACTAGAATCCTTACACTCTCACGAGTTCATACATATCAACTACATCAAAATCCGACCACCTCAAATCCCTAGATTTAGGTCTCCAATTTTCAAGCGCTAACTTCCAATTTTAGGCTTTAGATTCCACAAATACCATGTTTAATTGGGTAGAAATCACATTAGGATCGAGTATTAAGTCCATAAATCTTACCTCCAAGTGTTTCCCCTTGATTCCCTCTTCAATCCTCCTCAAAAATCTCTAAAATCACTCAACAATGGTGAAACATAGACCCAAAATCGTGGATATGACATTTTAAACATTTTGCCCAGCTATTCATGATGCTTCTTCGCTAACGCGGTCAATGCCTTGTGTTTGCGAAGCACAAACTTATTTTAACCAATTTTTCTTCATCACAAATGCGACTCCCTATACGCGAACGTGAAGGCTTAGCTTCTCAACCTATCGCGAACGCGACTACCCACTCGCGAACGCGAAGAACAAATTGACCTGGACCCAGCTGCTCAACTTTCCTCTATGCGAACGCGGCTAAACCCTTGCAAACGCGATGACTACTGGCCTCAGCCCTTCTCAAATGCGGGACCACCTTCGCGAATGTGAAGGCCAACTCCACTGCCTCACATCCTAACCCTTCGCGAACGCGGGACATCCATCGCGAACGCAAAGGTCAAAAACCTGCAACATCAACAGTAGTTTTTCTGCAATTTCCTCCAACATGAAATGATCCGTTCAACCACCCGAAAATCACCCGAGTCCCCCGGGACCTCAACCAAACATGCCAACATATCCGATAACCTCATTCAAACTTGTTCCAACATTCGGAACGCTCAAAACAACATCAAAACACCAAATTTACATCATATTCAAGCCTAAGAATCCCAAAAACTTCCAAATTCCACTTTCGATCAAAAAGATTATCAACCCTCGTCCGAATGACCTAAAATTTGGACACACGTCAAAAATGACACAACAGACCTACTCTAGCTTCCGGAATTCCATTTTGACCCCTATGTCAAAATCTCACATATCAACCGGAAAACGCCCAAATTTCAATTTCGCCAATTCAAGCCTAAATCTACTCCGGACCTCCAAAAAATATTCCGATCATGCTCCTATGTCGCAAATCACATCCCGAAGCTATCCGAACCATCAGAATTCACATCCGAACCCTTTTTCACACAAGTTAACATCCGGTTGATTTTTCCAACTTAAGCTTACTCAAAAGAGACTAAGTGTCTCAAACCTTACCAAAACCTCACCAAACCCAAGCCAGCCAACCTGATAACATATAATACAGCTGAACAAGACAATAAGAAGCAGAAACAAAGGAAACAGAGCAGTAACTCATGAAATAACCGGCCGGGTCGTTACATCCTCCCTCTCTTAAACAAATATTCGTCCTCGAACGAGTCAAGAAACATACCTGAATCCTCAAATAGGTGAGGATATCTGCTCTGCATCTCCAGCTCGGTCTCCCAGGTAGCCTTCTCTACGGGCCGACCTCTCCACTGCATTTTTACTGAAGCTATATCCTTTAACCTCAACTTTCGAACCTGACACTCCAAAATAGCTACTGGCTCCACATTATAAGTCAAATCATCATCTAACTGAACCGTGCTAAAATCCAAAACATGAGACGGATTGCCAATATACTACCAGAGCATAGAAACATGAAATACCAAATGCATACTCGACAAGCTGGGTGGCAAAGCAAGCTCATATGCCACATCCCCAATCCTCCGAAGCACCTCAAAAGGCCCAATGAACCGAGGACTTAATTTACCTTTCTTCCCAAATCTCATAACACCCTTCATGGGCGAAACCTTTAATAGAACCTTCTCACCAACCATGTAGGACACATACCGAACCTTCTTATCAGCATAACTCTTTTGTCTCGACTGTGCTGTACGAAGCCTCTCCTAAATCACTTTCACCTTAGCTCACCAGGCTCAAACAAACCAACTGGAGATCTACACCACCTCCCATATAAAGCCTCATATGGAGCCATCTGAATACTCGACTGGTAACCATTGTTATAAGAAAACACTACGAGCGGTAGAAACTAATCCCATGACCCTCCAAAATCAATGACACAAGCTCGCAATATATCCTCCAATATTTGAATAGTGCGCACGGACTACCCGTCTGTCTGAGGGTGAAAAGTTGTGATCAACTCAACTTGAGTACCCAACTCTCGCTGCACAGACATCCAAAACGATGAATTAAATCGAGTACCTCTATCTGAAATGATAGAAAATGGGACACCATGCAAACGAACAATCTCTCGGATATAGATCTCTGCCAACTACTCTGAAGAATAGATAGTACACACCAACATGAAGTGCGCAGACTTGGTCAGCCGATCCACAATCACCCAAATAGCATCGAACGTTTTCAAAGTCTGTGGAAGCCTAACAAGAAAGTCCATGGTGATCCGCTCCCACTTCCACTCTGGAATATCCATCTACTAAAGCAAACCACCCGGTCTCTAATGCTCATATTTCACCTGTTGACAATCGAGACACCGAGCTACAAATCCCACAATGTCCTTCTTCATTATCCTCCACCAATAATGTTGTCTTAGATCCTGATACATCTTTGTGGCACCCGGATGAATGGAATATCGCTAGCTATGGGCCTCCTCCAGAATCAACTCTCAAAGCCCGCACACATATCTGGCCCTACATCCTCAATACCCCATCATCACTAATAGTCACATCTCTAGCATCATCGTGTTGAACTCTGTCCTTAAGGACAAGAAAATGAGATCATCATACTGGTGCTTTATGAAGCAATCAAATAAGGAATACCGAGAAATCACACAAGCCAATACCTGACGGGGCTTTGGAATATCCAACCTCACAAACCGATTGGCCAAGGCCTGAACATCAACTGCAAGAGGTCTCTCCTAGCAGGAATATACGCCAAACTCTCCATACTCACCGCCTTCCTACTCAAGGCATTGGCCTTCCCCAAATGGTAAAAATAGTGATATCATAGTCCTTTAGCAGCTACAACCATCTTCGCTGCCTAAAATTGAGATCCTTCTGCTTGAACAAGTGCTGGAGGCTACGATGATCAGTAAACACCTCACAAGACACACCATACAAATAATGCTTACAAATCTTCAACGCATGAACAATGGCAGCCAACTCCAAATCATGAATATGGTAGTTTTTCTCATGGGGCTTCAAATGAAGAAAAACATAAACAATAACTCTACCCTCCTGCATCAACACACACCCAATACCAACTCTCAAAGCATCACAATACATGGTATATGAACCTGAAGCTGATGACAAAACCAACACTGGAGCTATGGTCAAGGCAGTCTTGAGCTTCTAAATGCTCTCCTCACACTCATCCGACCACCTGAATGGAGCACCCTTTTGAGTCAACTTGGTCAAGGGTGATGCGATAGATGAAATTCCTTGAACAAACCAGAGGTAATAACCTACCAAACTAAGAAAGCTGTGAATCTCTGTGGCTGAGAACGGTCTGGGACAACTCTGAAATGCCTTTATCTTCTTCGGATCAACCCGAATACCCTCATTGGACACCACGTTCCCCAAGAAAACTCACACTTGGAGAACTTTGCATAAAGCTTCTCCTCCCTCAATTTCTGCAACAGAACTCTCAAATGCTCCGCGTTCTCCTCCTAACTACGCGAGTATACCAAAATATCATCAATGAAAACTATGACAAACGAGTTGAGATAAGGCCGAAACACGTTGTTCATCAAATGCATGAACGTTGTTGGGGCATTGGTCAGCCCAAAAGACATCACCAACAACTCATAATGATCACATCGGGTCCTCAAAGCTATCTTAAGAATATCCGAGTCCCTGATCTTCAACTGGTTATAACATGAATGGAGATCAAACTTGGAGAACACTCTCGCTCCCTGAAGCTAGTCAAACAAATCATCGATACGAGGCAAGAGATACTTGTTCTTTATTTTTACTTTGTTCAACTGCCTGTAATCAATGCACATCCTCATCGTGCCATCCTTCTTCTTTAAAAATAGAACAGTCGCACCCCAAGGCGACACACTAGGCCGAATGAACACCTTATCAAGGAGTTCCTAAAACTGCTCCTTCAACTCTTTCAATTCTGCTGGTTCCATACGATACGGTGGAATAGAAATGGGCTGAGTGTCCGGCACCAGATCAATACGAAAATTAATATCCATGTCCGGTGGCATGCCCGGCAGGTCTATAGTAAACACATCGGGAAAATCTTGCACAACAGGAACAGAATCAATACTAGGAGTCTCTGCACCGACATCCCTCACAAAGGCTAAGTATGAAAGACAACCCTTCCCCACCATCCGATGGGCTTTCAAGAACGAAATCACCCTACTGGGGAAAAATCAGTCGAACCTCGCCACTCAATCTGTGGCACACCCGGCATAGCCAAGGTCACTGTCTTAGCATGATAGTCCAAAATAGCACAACACAGAGATAGCCAATCCATGCCCAATATCACATCAAAGTCCACCATACAAAGCAATAACTGGTCCACTCGGGTCTCCAGACCCCCAATAGTTACCACACACGATCGATACACACAGCCCACAACAATAGTATCACCCACCAGAGTAGATACATGAACAGATGAAATAAGTGACTTACGGGGCATATCCAAATAACGAGCAAAATATGATGACACATATGAAAAAGTAGAACCAGGATCAAATAACACAAAGGCTTCTCTGTGGCAGATTGAGACAATACCTATAATCACAACATCTGAAGCAATAGCATCAGGTCTAGCTGGGAGTGCATAAAAACGGGCTTGACCACCACCTGATCGACCTCCCCCTCTAGGGTGACCCCTAGCTGACTATCCTCCACCCCCAGCTGGCTGGGTGGGTAGTGGTGAAGTAACTGGCGCTGAAGCCGATGGATGACTCCTCTGCTGAGATGAACCCCCAAGACGATGAGGATACTGCCTCCATGATAACCTGGGCGAACTCTGGGCTGGAAGGGCATTGAGTGATAAATGGCCTTGATGAGAATTGTGAGAACCATGACCCGATGATGCCCCACGATAACCTGGATGAGCTGACTGAGCATGTCTGAATGGACGGCCTCTACCGTGCTGAAACTGACCTCTCTAAGGAGCACCACCATAACTACTAGATCCCCGAGGCCTCTTAGCCTCCCTCTCATATCTCTCCTGGAAACGAACTGACTCAATCTCGCGAGCAATGTCAATAACCTCCTCAAAAGTAGCACCAGACACCCTCTCCCTAGTCATGTGAATTTGAAGCTGATATGTGAAGCCATCAATGAACCTCCTATTCCTATCCCTCTTCGTAGGAACCAACCAAACAGCATGACGAGCTAACTCCAAGAACCTCATCTCATACTGCATCATAGTCATATCTTCTTGACACAACTGCTCAAACTGCCTGCGCAGCCCCTCTCTACAAGACTGTGACACATACTTCTCCAAAAAGAGAACGGAGAACTGCTACCAGGTAAGGGGTGCTGCACCAGCAGGCCTACGCCTCTCATAAGCCTCCCACCAAGTGAAGGCAGCTCCAGAAAACTAAAAAGTAGTGAAAGTGAACCCGCTGGTCTCTTGAATACCCGTTGTGCGAAGAATCCTCTAACACTTGTCCAAGAAACCCTGGGCATCCTCGCCATCTATACCACTAAAAGTCGGAGGCTAAAGTCTACCAAAGCACTCCAACCTGCGCTACTCGTCCTCTAGCATAGCAGGAGCTACATAGTCCTGAACAGCTACAACCGGCTGGGATGGAGGTGCCCTTGGTGTCTAAAGTCCCTGCCCAACTTGCTCAGGTGTGTGAGCGGCGGGAGTCTGAGTGCCTTCCCCGGCCTGAGAAGTAGTTGCGGCTATAGTGACTGAGACCGCTAGAGCTAGGACAGTGCATACTGATAGAATCTGGGTCAGGGCCTCTTGAAGACCCAAAATCATAATGGGCACATCTGGTGCCTAAGTTTTTGCTACTGGAGCATCCACAATTGGGACCTGATCATGAACTAGGGTGGCTGGTGGATCTGCAGGTGCTGCCCTAGCTGTTGTGCGGGCTACACCACTACCCCTACCACGGCCTCGACCGCGTCCTCGGCCTCTAGTGGCTCCAACAGGTGGTACTGGTGGTCTTCTATTCTGACTGGTAGCACTTGTCCTCACCATCTGTGAGAGAATAGAATAACCGAAGTTTAGTACTCGAATCAACAGATTCGCACGAGAAGAATTTCAAGAATATGAAGTTTTCCTAAAGGTTCTGCAGCCTCCCGAGGATAAATACAGATGTCTCTGTACTGATCCGCGAGACTCTACTAAACCTCCTCACAACTCATAGTAAACCAGTACAGTGCAATAAAATAGTAAAAACTTGTAAAAACACCTTAGTTCAGTGAAACCCTCTTTACAACATTTTTTAGTAGTTCAAACGATTGAATGAAAATAGGGAGAAAAGATAGAAACATAAATCATCCGCTTGGGCTACATACCAATAGAACCAGCCCCTTGGGCTATCTCATAATCACCCGTATCAGCCCCTCGGGCAATAACATGGAAAATATCAGCCCCTCAGTCTATATCACATCTCATACTGGGTACCTGCGGTCACTAAGGGTGTACAGACTCCAATAGGGGCTCCTTACATCCCAAGCGCAATATCAAGCTATCTCGTAGCATAATCAAACAGGCACTCGACCTTATAACAAACCACCTCGTGGTGTAACAAATCAGGCCCTCGACCTCAAAATCATGAATCAATACAATACCGCTACGGTGCACAACCCGATCCCATAATAACCTCACAATACCGGCCCTTGCCCTTACTCTATCAGAAATCACTAAAAGCCACCCGGGCATAGTAAAACATGATACTCAGCCCAGAATATCATTTAAAATGTCAAAATTGAGTAAACATGGCTGAGTTATGAAAACAATAGAATACATCATGACTGAGCACAAATATGAAGTCAAAGCAGTGTGTTGGACGAGGCCCAAATATGGCATTCAGCACAAAATATGATAATACTTTCCAAAACCCAATGATATCAAACAATTTTCAATCAAATACGCAACTTAGCAGTCGTACAGGATGGACTAAGTCACAATACCCAACGGTGCACAACCCCACGCTCGTCATCTAGCATGTGCGCCACCTCAAAGTTGCACAACGATGTGAAATTCGGGGTTTCATACCCTCAGGACAGCATTTACAATTATTACTTACCTCAATCCGATCCAAACTCTAGCTCGCGATGACTTTTCCTCTCGAATCGGCCTCCGAATGCTCCAAATCTATCCAAAACGGATTTAAACAATCAAAATATGCTATGGGAACAAAGCCCACTCGAAAATAACCAATTTACATCAAAAATCTCGAAATTGCCCAAACTCGACCCCCGTGCCCATATCTTGGATTGCGACAAAAATCACAAAACTAGAATCCTCACACTCTCCCGAGTTCATACATATCAACTACACCAAAACCCGACCACAAATGACCCCTCAAATCCCTAGATTTAGGTCTCTAATTTCCAAGCCCTAATTTCCAATTTTAGGCTTTAGATTCCACAAATTCCATGGTTAAATATGTAGAAATCACATTAGGATTGATATTAAGTCGATAAATCTTACCTCTAAATGTTCCCCCTTGATTCCCTCTTCAATCCTCCTCAAAAAGCTCTAAAATCGCTCAATAATGGTGAAACTTAGACCCAAAATTGCGGATATGGCATTTTAAACATTCTGCCCAGCTATTCACGGCCCTTCTTCGCGAACGCGGTCAACGCCTCGTGTTCATGAAGCACAAACTTACGTTGACCACTTTTCCTTCATCATGAATGTGACTCCCTGTACACGAACGAAATGGATTAGCTTCTCAACCCTCGCCAACGCGACTACCCACTCGCGAACGCGAAGAACAAATTGACCTAGACCTAGCTGCTCACCTTTCCTCTATGCGAACACAGCTAAACCCTCGTGAACGCGATGACCACTGGCCTCAGCCCTTTGCGAACGTAGGACCACCATCACGAACGTGAAGGCCAACTCCATTGCCTCACATCCTAACCCTTCGCGAACGTGGGACATCCATCGCAAATGCGAAGGTCAAAAACCTGCAATACCAACATCAGTTTTTCTGCAATATCCTCCAACATGAAATGATCCGTTCAACCACCCGAAACTGACCCGAGGCACCTGGGACCTCAACCAAACATGCCAACATATCCCATAACCTCATTAATACTTGTTCCAACCTTCGGAACGCTCAAAACACCAAATTTACATCAGATTCAAGCCTAGGAATCCCAAAAACTTCCAAATTCCGCTTTCGATCAAAATGTCTATCAACCCTTGTCCGAATGACTTGAAATTTTTCCACACACATCACAAATGACACAACGGACCTACTCCAACTTCCAGAATTCCATTTAGACATCTATGTCAAAATCTCACCTATCAATCGGAAAACGCCAAAATTCCTATTTCGCCAATTCAAGCCTAAATTTATTCCGGACCTCCAAAACACATTCCGATCACGCTCTTAAGTCTCAAATAACCTCCAGAAGCTATCTGAACCATCAGAAATCACATCCAAACCCTTTTTCACATAAGTCAACATTCGGTTGACCTTTTCAACTTAAGCTTACTCAAAAGAGACTAAGTGTCTCAAACCTTACCAAAACCTCTCCAAACCCAAGCCAACCAACCCGATAACACATAATACAGCTGAACAAGACAATAAGAAGCGGAAATGGGGAAAACAGAGCGGTAACTCATGAAACGACCAGTCGGGTCATTACAAGACCTAACTTAGGTTGCTCAAAATGAGAAAACTAAGCGACATACAAAACAATTTGGATTTAACATAAAAGTAGTTAAGGGCTAAAGTTAGCCTCCGTACTTAGACAAAAATTGCACGCAAATAAATTATGCATTTGATAGTTTCAGTATTGAGACGAGTTAAAGTTATTAAGCCCTATATACATGATTTCTATACGACTTTTGAATTCAATCATGCAGGCAATTTCAGTTGCGAGGTGTTATTTTAGAGGCATGCTTTCTAAATAACTTTATATTTCAGGGAGTCTAGTATCGCATACTGATTACTAAAATTACAGATTATAAGTATTTGAACCTATAGACATGATATCTAAGTGCGGTAGTTGGCAGTGATAACCATGGAAGATATTCCGAATTACTTAGTTTGCTCCCATAGGCATGCTTTCTAAAGGTTGACAGTTTGAGCTGATTTTATACATATTTAGCTCCTATAGGCATGGTTTCTACATGGGCAGTGTGATGCAACAGCGAATTTAAGTAATTAAAATCCTATAGGCATGATACCTATTGAGCGTGGTGCAGATTGTAAGGGGTGTTATTAGCATTCATTTCCTATAGGCATGATATCTTATACTCGGACAGAAGTAGACATATGAGCAGGTAAAATATTTAGTTCAACGATTATGCTTTTGAATAATGTGCGTGTATTAGGAAAATTGATTGAAGTGCAAGATTTACTATAGGCATGGTTTCTAAGTTGACAAACCAGATATTATACATCATATAGGCGTGCTTTCTAGTGAATAGCTGAGTATTCATGCAAAGTGCTCACTTCAGCTGTCTATAGCGGCTGAATAGTAAACAAGTAGAGTGTGTGTGCTTCTTCTAATATCATTATTTATATAGGGCTCATGTAATCACACAACACATATAACAAACACATTGTCAATTCCTATAGGCATGTTATCTATCCATGGCATGTAGATTGAGAATTCTACCCATTCCCTTTTTACTAACACCCTAATTGTTTATACAAAGTTATTACAAGCCCTATAAATGAAATAAATTACAAAGTTACAAATAACTATAGTGGGCCTAAGACAGGCCCAAAGTATACCCAGCCAGGCCAGGCCTTCGATTTCAAGTCCACGTAGTTTACAACAACCAGGAAGTCATAGCCAGAATCTAGTAGCCATCACAGATTCAAAAATAGCCATGTACACAAGCACACTAGCTTATTCAGCAAGTGAAATGGAATAGAATTGAGCAATTAGGACAAAGTGGCAAGGAACCCTGGACCCTAGTGTGTTAGAGTTCCCAAGGGCTTTAAGAATCCAAGGCAGTGCTCACACTAGGGTGGTTAATAGAGAAGATTCAGGAAATGACTAGGGACCAAGTCCTAGTGTGTCAGAGTTCACAAAGTCTCAATTGGACCCCGAGCAGTGCTCACACTAGGGAGTTTAATTATAGAACATATGTAGCCTTGGCTTTCGGCTGGCTAAGAATAAGAACTCAAAAGAGCTCAGGTAATAAGTGAAAGAGAATAAATTAAGGTTGAGGGATAGTGTTGATACCCAATTTTATGTATTTTTATGTACAAAATACTTTCAAAATAACATGTACATACATATATAAGCATTCCCAAGAGTTTTGGTATTTTTTCCTAATTTTTAAGATTTTAAAATCAGTTTATTGTCCACTTTAGCAGTACAAAAAATAATAATTATTTCCAAGATTATCATTTTGGTGAATAACTTATCTTATTCTCATATTTATACCAAAATATAGTTAAGGTGATTTTTGTATATTTTTACAAATTTTATTTGGTATTCTTAAAGCTAAATTGCATATAATTGCAATTCTAGCCTATTTTAAGATTAATATCATTTTACAAATGTAAAATTATTTCCAGTATTTTTAAATTAATATTTATATATTATTAATTGGCTCAGTACTTTTAGTTTACTTTTAAAATTATTCTTTACTATTTTTATAAAATAAAAGGGTAAACTAGCTATTTAACATCTAGCCTCATTCCATTTCAAATACATCCTTTTTGTCTTTCAATTTTAACCATTATTTGACCCAATCTTAACCCATTTGGACGGGCCCAATTTTTAATATGACCAAACCCACAACCCGATCCAAATGATCCTTACCCGGTTCCAACCTACTCTCCTAAATCTAGGCCATTGATCACACAAGATCAACGACCGTAACTCACCCTACCATAATTAAACCAAACGATATACCCTAATCTCCCTCATTCTCACCTGACCCTCCACCTTTTAATCCCAAATGCTCTCAAATCCTCTCATCGGCTCTTCGAAACCCTAGCCTCCTCCTACCTTATTTCACCATGTTTTCACCGGAATCTATGGCTTCTCAAGCCATGGACGGTCTATACTCACCCCTCTCCATCATTATACCTTGGGTGTTCGAGGTTTTGAAGGCTGACTTCGATGGTTCTTCCAGATCTTCTCGAATCTTCATTTCTATAGCTTCTCCGGCCATGCTCCGGCACATTTAGGCCTTAGGAGCCTGATTCCTCACCTCTTCGACTCAGGATCTGATTTTTCTTCCAAGCCTTTCTTATTTCTAGGGTTTCTCCAAAACCCTAAGTTGTTCGAGGCTCTTCTATGTTTATTTTCTTAGATCTATGGTATGTTCGTGTCCTACTGGGCTTCTGCAGTGTTTACCCCAAATTTTCTTTTCAAAAATCGTTTCTGAAAAGTTTTCAAAAAAGATCTTTCTGATTCTTTCTTTGTGTGTGTTTGTCTGTGCTATGCTCGTATGGCTTCTTTTACTACGCGTT
Source organism: Nicotiana tabacum (assembly GCF_000715075.1). Lineage (NCBI taxonomy): Eukaryota > Viridiplantae > Streptophyta > Magnoliopsida > Solanales > Solanaceae > Nicotiana > Nicotiana tabacum. The sequence continues at coordinate 1,994 of NW_027438830.1, read as the reverse complement.
TACTGTTCTCCTACTCTTCTTATTCTACTATACCTGTTAATCTTTGTTATGTTTCCCTTACTCTTCTACTATATGTGCTTACTGTTGAGTTTTTTTTTGTTTTCTCTATTAGACTCTGTTTGCGTTCTTGCTGAACATGTTTCCTCTGTTTTAATTTAAGTCTGTATCACCTCTTCTTTTCTGAACTTGTTTAAGTTCCGAGTTTCTCAAATATGTTCTCTATGACCTCAAATTAGCTTTCTTTCTTTGTATCATGTCTGTTTGTTTCTCATAAATCTTTGAAAGAGGCTTCTGAGCCTGTTTCAATGACTTGCTTTCTCATCTCTATGAAACCCTAGGATTTGGGGGTTTCTTGGCAATTTTGAATTTGTGCGAGTTATGGCTTTGGGACTCTGAACTCTCAGACTCATTGTGAGTCTGCAAACTGGACTTGTACCCTTTCTTGCTCATGATTTTGAACCTCTCTTTGAGTAAACTCTCTTCTATATAACTTCTTGATTCACATGTTTGTGTGATTTATATATGGGAACTCTTATTTCAAAAGTTCTTTACTGACTAATTGATTGATTTCGAATTCCTTTTAATGAGTCCTGACTGATTGTTACTAATTCTCTCTAATTGAACCTTCTTTACCTTTCCTGACTTGGTTCATTTGAGATCAAACCTGTAACTTTGATTTCCCTAGCTGTTTGATTGATTCCCTTTCCTTATTTTTCCCAAGCCGTGTACCACTGAGTTTTTCCTTAAATAAACTTTTATGTATTTATCCCTTTTGTGCTACTTTGAAAAGGTTTTAATCAAAATTTCTTTCCTTAAATGTCGTCTACCCGTTTGAAATCAAATCCCTTAACTTAAGGGAAATCCTATGTGATTGATTGCAAGTTATTTTCTTATCTTTCTTACTTGATTCTCTGCACTATAAAAGGGACTACCCTTCTGCACTTTTAACTCACTTCCAATTCAATACTTTTACGCCACTACTTCGAGTTGAATACCTCAAGCCTTTAGTTCAATACTTTCGGCTTACTTACATACTTACAATACTGATTTGAGTTCAATACTTTTACAACATTCTACTATTTATAAGATCTTTTGGAACTGTTTGCTTGCAACTTGGCTTTCTCAAGACTGCTTTTACTTCTTTGTTTTTCCTGAAGCTGGTATGTTCTAATTTAACTTTTCTACCTCACTCCCCTATGTGTTTATTTGCAGTTTCTGCAAGCTTGTTTACTTTGCTGTTCATGTTCAGTGATTAATGTTAACTATGTAAACTGTTTTTTTTCTTTGCATATGCTGTTTGTTATGAATTCCCTATACCCCCACTCCCTTCTATGTGTTTGAGTTAAGGTTCATGGCCTGACAGCATCCAAGTTGGTACTTAGGTCTGAACCTGATCATCAATGGATCCTAACTCCCAACTTTGGCTAACAGGCTGGTCGGGGGGTATGCCAACACTCCTAATTGCTAGGCATGACCACCAACATGTCATGGCCTTCCCCTAAATACCCTCTATGCACTTGCACTCTCTCTTAGATTCTAAGTTCTTCCCCCCTATGAGCCTTGCTTTGGGACCTTGAGTTCCCTCTTAACTTGGACATTTGAGGGCTGGCTCGTCCACACTGCACTTGCTTAAGTCTGCAATAAATTTGGGGTGTAAGCACTGCCCGGTGTCCACTTGAGGCTCTTAGGGAACTTTGACACATCCCAAATGAGGGAAAGGCTTTGGAAATCTGATCCTGGAAGTTGGTTCATCTCATATTGTTAGACCTTGAGTCTGAATTAGGCTCCTTGGTTATAGCTTAAATTTCTGATGTAATTTTACTTTTTTTGATTCATTCTGGTATGTAATATTTTATGGGGTTCTAAGTAAAAAAGGAGAGGGTCATTTATGTATTCAAAGGGTAGACAACATGCTCATAGGTGTTACTATTTACAAGTTCTGCACTTATGCATTTCATATAGAAATCCTGCCTATAGTTTCTGCACTTATGCCT
>NW_027438829.1:0-17652 GCF_000715075.1 Nicotiana tabacum | reverse complement strand
AAAGAGAATGGGATTCTCTCACAGTGGACACCTCCAGGTACACCACAACACAATGGTGTGTCTAAAAGGAGAAATCGAACCTTATTAGATATGATGGGATTCACTGATCTTCCAATAAATTTATGGGGATATGCTTTGGAAGCAGCAACATACTTACTTAATAAAGTTCCCACTAAATCCGTCTCTACAACACCATATGAGATATGGAAAGGATGCAAGCCTAACCTTAAACATATTAAAGTTTGGGGTTGTCCAGCTTATGTTAAGAGACTACAGTCTGATAAACTTGACTCAAGATCTGATAAGTGTAGATTCATTGGGTACCCCAAGGAAACAATAGGATATTATTTCTATCACCCTTCTGACCATAAAGTGTTTGTGGCCAGAGGAGCAACCTTTTTGGAAAGGGAATTTCTTTTAGAAGGAAATTATAATGGAGAAATTGAACTTGATGAAGTTCAAGAAACTAATGAATCAACACAATGTAAAGATCATGAGACCCAAGTTGAAGAACCTTTATTGGATGTTTTGAAGTTGCCAAGGAAGTTGCCATCTTCAACGGTTGAAGTTCAAGAACTAAATGAAGTTCAAGAACAGGTTAATGAACCAGTTCCAAACCAAATTGAACAACAACCAAATCCAGCACAAGGTGAACATGTTGTACAAATACCTCTTAGAAGGTCTACACGAGAACGTCAAGTACCAACTAGATTAAATTATATAGTACAAAATGATGTATCAAATGAGGTTGATCATAATGATGATGATCCTAAGACCTATGAAGAGGCTATACAAAGTTCTGATTATGAGAAGTGGCAAAAGGCCATGGAATCCGAAATGGAATCTATGAAGGAAAATAAAGTATGGACTTTAGTTGAACCTTCAAAGGATATAAAACCTATAGGTTGTAAATGGGTTTTTAAGAAAAAGATTGGAGCAGAAGGAAAGGTGGAGACCTATAAAGCCCGTCTTGTTGCCAAGGGATATCGTCAGAAAGAAGGAGTCGACTATGACGAGACTTTCTCTCCCGTGGCAATGCTCAAATCAATTCGGATTTTGCTTGCTATAGCAGCATACTATGATTGTGAAATATGGCAAATGGATGTGAAAACAGTTTTCCTTAATGGTGAGCTAGAAGAGGATGTGTAAATAACACAACCTGAAGGTTTCACATCTCCGTCTGATCATAATAAAATTTGTAAGCTACAAAGATCCATTTATAGATTAAAGCAAGCTTATCAAAGTTGGAATATTCGATTTAACAAGACAATTGAAAAGTTCAATTTTGTTAGATGCGAAGAAGAACCTTGTGTGTACAAAAAGGTTAGTGGGAGCACAATTATATTCTTAGTGTTGTATGTTGAGTATATATTGCTATTAGGGAATGATATACCGACATTGCAAAGTACCAATATTTGTCTATCTGAACAGTTCTCCATGAAAGACTTGGGAGAAGCAGCTTATATATTAGGAATAAAGATCTATAGAGATAGATCTAGGAAGCTGCTTGGACTTTCTCAGTCTTTGTACATTGATACCATCTTAAATAGGTATAATATGGATAATTCCAAAAGAGGCTATCTACCGATTGGCACTGGAATTACTCTCAGTAGGGAGGATTGTCCTAAAACACCTGAAGAGAGAGAACACATGAGTAGGATCCCAGACGCTAGTGCAGTGGGAGCTATCATGTATACCATGACATGTACACGTCCTGATATGGCTTATGCACTTGGAATGACTAGCCGCTATCAGGCAAATCCTGGTGAGGAACATTGGAAGGTGGTGAACACCATTCTTAAGTACTTAAGAAGGACTAAAGACCAATTCCTCATCTATGGAGATTCTGAGTTGAAACTTGAAGGTTATACTGATGCAAGTTTCTCTTCAGATAGATATGATAGCAAATCTATTTCTGGTTATGTATTCACCTTAAATGGTGGTGCAGTGAGTTGGAAAAGTTCCAAACAAGCTACAGTAGCTGATTCAGTGACTAAAGCAGAATATATAGCAGCTAGTGAAGCTGCTAAGGAAGCTGTATGGATGAAAAAGTTCTTAACTGAACTTAGTGTGGTTCCTTCAATAGAAGGTGCGGTTCCACTGTTGTGTGACAATACTGGAGTCATTGCTCAAGCAAAAGAACCAAGATCACACCAAAAGTCCAAACACGTTCTGTGAAGGTATTACTTGATAAGAGAGATTATTGAATGTGGAGACGTCGAGATTCAAAAGGTTGATGGAAAAGAAAATGCTGCAGACCCATTCACTAAAGCTCTTGGCGCAAAGGAGTTTGACAAGCACAAGTGGAAATTGGGAATGAAGTACAAGAGCGATTGGCTCTAGTGCAAGTGGGAGATTGTTAGGGATATAGTAGATATGCCCTAGATCCAATATCACATTTGATGTTTTGAACATATTTTTATAAAATATATATGGCATTTGATATTCTTTTATCATTGTTATTAATTGCTTGATTAATTTGATAAGGTCCTTGATTAAATTTTGAGACTTGACATTGTGATGGAGATCATGATAATGAGAGTGAAGTTTCTTATAATTTAATCTAAATTTGTTCTTGATCGTAGGATTATTAATTTGGACATTAGTAATCCGATTAGATCAATATTTATGTGATCGTCTTTATGGGATAAAGATTAGTTGATCTCATTAACTAAATTACATAGATAGATGATGCATATAGAGATATGATCATTGAACCGACTCATTGGATAATTCCTAATGGTTAGAATTACCATAAACTGTCAATAGGATATTCTCTTGAAGAATGTGTTATAACCGTTTCCTTTGACCTGAAATCATCATAGTAATTGAGAAGTTATTTATTGTGCTTTGATACTAGACACCTATGGCCCTAGGGCGATAGTTGAAAGGATATTGGGTATGACTAAATGCTTGTAGAATTAGTGATTGATCAAGATGGAATCTGTCAACTCTTGGTAATGAGTTTAAGTTCCATGTTGTCATGAATTATAAACGACCAAATTAAGACCTTGGCCAGGGCAATTGAATGAAAAGAAGAAAAGAGTTTCTTAGGTCATTCAATGGTCGATTATATTTGACATGAACACATAGTTGGTCGCCTATTAGGATTTGACAGTTGAACCATATCCTAGGGTGATCCAGAGCTATAAGGACAGAAGGAATTACTACATTATTCTTCTACTGGTTCTTGAGAGTAAATTGTATACGTCATGCAATCCGGTCGTTAAGGAGTGTTGCTAGACGCCACCCTTGATTAGTATATTGATGTGGTCAATTTACTACCGGTTTAGTATTGAACCTATGGGGTCGCACACTAACGAGTGTTCCGATCTTTGCTAAAGGACTAATTACTTTATTATTTGTTAATTAAATTAAAGAATTTAATGAGTCAAATAAATTTAGTTAGTTAGTCCAAATGAAATATTAATTATATTTTTTGCTAGCACAGAAGATATAATTAATATTGTGAACAAGTTGAAGTTTTCTATTTGGAATAGAAAATTAAATTATCTCTTGGTCAAAATATATATGTGATATATATAGTTACTATTTATTTATTTATATGGGATGTATATAATATATTAATGATGAAGACTTACTTGGAAAAACCAATTTAGGATTGGATTGCCAAAGAACGTTGTGAGCTCGTTTCAATCCCATTAAGAATGGGATTGATATTCCTTTTTAATATAATACATTAAATGATACTTCAATTCCAATTGGAATTGGATTTGAAATCGGCAGTCATGATGCCAATTAGATGGAATTACGAATTTCCATATAAAATATTCCATGAAGTTTATTTTTGGAATAAACTTTTACTCTAAGTAAATCATTACCTCAACCAAATAGGAAAAGGGTTTATAGGTGATGCTATATAAAGGGTGATGGAAGAAAATGTACCAACTAATTTCTTGAGAAAAAAAATCACTTTGTGAAAGTGAGAGTGCAACACAAGCCAAGAGAGAAAATACAATTACAAGAAAAGTGTTTCTTGTTCTTCTTATAACATTGAGTTGAGATTTTTGAGAAAAATTTCAACACAATATTTCGTTCAATTTTGTTCGCGGGTTTCATTGATCTAAGAGTTGATAGCAAGGGTCGGTTTCGGTGTGGATACGCATAGAGTCTTCACACTATCGAAGAATTTAAACGAGACTTTCTTCACCAGGTACGTCTTAGATCCGATCTATTGACATGTAAATAAATTTTAAACATTAAAAGATCTGCCTAGGATTGTTATTGTCTTCCGCTGCGTGCTACGAACACCTATACGCAATCCTACAGCTTTACTGCAGATGGGGTTCATGACTTCTGAATCCTCCTTTGTCCATGACTTGCCCCCGAATGCATGTGTATTCACGTTCTGATTGAAAGAGCCCAAGCACGTCCATTACAATCATAAGTCAAACGCTTAATACACAGAATAATGAGGTGACTCTGAAGGAATTAAGATAAGATTATACCCCCAGACTATGTCATATACATTGTAATAGCGGTTGGGTAATAGACGATACTCTTTTGTTGGATTGCAAACAAGACCAAAGGTGTGTTTGGTACGAAGGAAAACATTTTCCAAAAAATATTTTCCAATTTTTTCAAGTTTGGTTGGCTTAAATATTTTGGAAAATATTTCTTTATTAACCCTCACCAACCCATACCCCCACAGACCCACCCACCCCACTCCCTCTCTCCAAAAAGGTTTTTTCTTCAAATTTCTATTTTTTTTCCATCAGCACCCCTACCCCCTCATGGAAAAAATATTTTTTTTGTATATTTTCAGTTTTAGTTTTTTCATCTTTCGGTTTACTGGTTCGAAATTTTACAAGTTCCAGATTTATGAGTTCGGAGGTTTATGTGTTTGGAAGTTTACAGGTTTAACAATTAGTTTACGGGTTTGAAAGTTCGCGGATACGAAAGTTTAGCATTTTGAAAGTTAATGAAATTTGTGGGTTCGGAAGATTGTTAGTTCGAAAGTTTATGGCTTCATGTTTATTGTATCTAAATAATTTATGAATACTCTTGAGAAGTTATTTTCTTTAATTTACGTACCAAACGCCGGAAAATAAACAAGATTACTACTTGTTTTTCAAAAGATATTTTTCCGGAAAATATTTTTTACGGAAAACATTTTCCGTTGTACCAAACACACCCCAAGTCTCATATTAAATTTAGTGGCCAATCCATAATTTAGACTCAGGGATCTTGAGTCGAGGAAGGGTTCTAAATATATAGTATCTAATTTTGTTTATACTTGTTTTTCACACACACAGGGCGGATTTATAGGTAAGTATATGGGGTACATGAACACATGGTTTTTCCACCAAGCTAGGTATTTTATGTTCATATTTTTTAGAATTGGTCTAATATTATCTGCAGGAACTCATGCTCTAAAGAGGTTAGATGATGCACTTAGTTGAATACTGAGTTATTTACTTAGAGGAACAAGGATCAAATCCTACTTAATAATTTTTTTTATCTCTTTTCTTTAATGGTGTACCCATATTATAAAAATTCTAGATTCGCCTCTGCCCTCATCTCCTGGACGTGCAGCCAGTATTTTCATGGAATGGAAGGAAAAGGAAGGGTTGTTTCATTACAATATAATACTACAAAAGAAAAGGGCCAAAACTGCCCCTAACGTATTCATTTAAGTTTAAAATACCCTCCGTCCAGCTATTTTGTAAAAATTGCCCTCGCCGTTAAAAATCTAGCTCATTCATGCCCTTATTTCGGACGGACATTTGCTGAAACAAAAAAAATTATTTTATTATATATGACGTGGCAATTGAGTATTGGTAAAAATTAAAAATCTAATTCTAACACATATCTTATCTATATAAAGCCCAACAATGATCTATCTTAGTCGTTCCAACCCGTTAAACTCTTTTAAGTCCCTCAACCACTCGATTCCATATCGGACTCATGATCCAATCGTTATTTAGATTTCATTTGTTAAAATTTCATATTTTTCTTTTTATTAATTTATTATTTGGTCTCTTCCCCTGTTCATCTTCCCCAGCTTAATCATCACCTATAGTTTCCCAACCAAATCAATACCGATGAACTACGAAGCTAATTTTCTCATATGATTTCAATTAACTCTTAAAAGCTACATGGTGGCACAACAAATATAACATTGGCAGAAAGATAACTTATTAAACCATAAAATCTTACAATGAAGCATTAATTTAATTTCAAAGTGTACTTGATTTCACTCAGAAATTTGATTTAACAAAAAATGTTAATTTAAAAATTAAACTAAGGCCGAAAAATCTGAGACGGAGAGGGAGAACTGTGGGTATTGAAGGGTGGAAATCTGACACGGAGTAGGCTAATAAGTGGATAAGGGGTAAGATTTTAAGTTAAGCCAATAGTAAATTAACACATAATAAATAATAAATTTTTTTCTTATTTAAAATAGAGGCGTTAGTTTTTAGGGTATGAGTGGGCCGAAAAGTTGACGTTAGGGGCATAAATGGGCCAAATATTTAACGGTAAGGGCAATTTTTTACAAAATAGATGGACGGAGGGTATTTTTAAACTTAAGCGAATAGGTTAGGGGCAGTTTTGGCCCTTTTCCGTACTACAAAACTCATCGGAGAATATCGTTCAGTTCCTGAAAAGAAAATGTGATTATTTAGGAATTATTCATAAGTATATAAGTGAAGATTTTTCTCATTTCAAAATAATGACAGATATATTTGTTTGCAATGAGAACAAAATTAGGTAATATCCATACATATGTATCAACATAAACTTACATGATTTCAATGACAATGGCCAATATAGCTCACTATTTTGAAAAATTTAGCCCAAAAAAGGTTTATAATTTTGAAGAAATGTATATTTTTAGCCACTTCTAAAATAATAGCCGATAAATATATTTTTGTGTATATATATATATATATATATATTATATACATATTTTAAAATATTTTTTAACTAGCGAACATAATTAGTTTCGTTCGGGAAAGTTTGGCACCTCAATTCCGTGTTTTGCCCTATAATTTTTGGATGTAGGGAGTTTTAACAACCAATAAAACAAGTAGAGAAACTAAATTTAACTAAAAATATTCTAATATTAGGTATACATGAAACTTTTTTGCAGCACTATAATAAAGGGATAACTATAATGTAATTATAGAGCAACAAGACAATCTAGTCATTTAAGTAAGATTAGGCTTAATCAAATTATATTAAAAAGATAGAAGATAATGCAAAGCAAAATTACTATAGATTTTTAAAATACTAAATTAAACTTGTTCCCGCATTTTAATTATTTATTTTAGTTCGTGAACTAGTAGATTAAATATATTGATTCAAGAGGCGAATGTGTTAGTGTGTGATTCTGTTCATATTCTTTAAAAATGTGAAGTCTTGAACTAAATAAAGGTGTATACATTCTAGGCTACATATATGGTGTCAGTTCACCTATAAATACCTATATATTTCAGTTAGGGGTGTTAATAAACGGGTTGTGCCGATTTTGGGTGGGTCAAAATAGGCTGAGTGATCAATAAATGGAAGGGCGGGTGATGAGTTGTGTCAAGATGAGCTAAAATTTGGGTCATACCCAACACGCCCAACTCTTACCAAACTTTAATATATATATGTTATTTTCTTATGGATTGTATAATTATCAATGGTCTATTTAGAAAGCCATGTGTAATTACTTGGCTATGTAATTTCCAGGATAGTAATTAACAGCCTAGTAACTACACAGTATAATAATTACAATGCCATGTTTGTTTGTCATGATGTAATTACAATGTAATTACATATATCATTTTTGGTTGTACATAAATATTTTTTAGATTAACATATAAATATTATTTATTGTGATGTATTGAAAAACATATTTTTTAAGGAAATATATTAAATAATTATACATCATAAAAATAATTAGTTCCTTTCATATATATTCTAAAGGGAAAATGCATAAGTACCCCTGACCTATATCCGAATTCTCAACAACATACTTTTTCTTTGCAGGAATCCTATTACCCCCCTAAACTTATTTTAAATGTAATTATTTGCACCCTTAACGCTGACAACCAAACTCTTGGCAAGTGGTGAGCTACATGCGCCCCCACATGTATTTTTAGTATTTTTTTTATTCTTTCTTCTTTTTCTTATCCTTTTTCTTATATCTTATTGTTCTCATTTTTTTTTTGTTATTTTATTCTCTTTCTTTTTGTTTTGGTCACCGGCATAAAATGGTGGTCGTCGGAATTTCACAAACACCATTTTTTCCGGCGAATTTTTTTTTTCCGGCGACAGATTTTTATCCCGATCTAAGTGTGTTTTGTTTTATATATATATATAAATTTTTCTTGAAAGTGTAATTTATGTGTGGGAGGAAGAGCAAAAGAAATAAAAACGAATATAAACTGAGAAAACTTTTTTCAGTTAAAATTTCAATATATCATTTTTTTCCGGCGTGGGAAGGTTTCCGATGATGAATTCCCCCCCCCCCCCAAATCTGAGTGTATTTTGATTTGCTTATGAATAGATCTTTTTGAGAGTTTAATTTGTGTGTGAAAAGAAAAAATGGAAGAAAAACGGTTAGACAAAGTCGCCGGTGAATGAATATCCTCCGGAATTAAAGAAGAAACGAAAAAAAAGTAAAAGAAAAAAGACAAAGAAAAAGGAAAAGGAAAAGGAAAAAAAAGTAAGAAAAAATAGTAAAAAATAATCTGGAAATCATTTTTTCCTTCTTCTCACTCTCCTTTGGGAGAGTAAAATACACACACTCTGCCACGTTAGCGTTAAGGGTGCAAATAATTCCATTTAAAATAAGTTTAGGGGGTAGGATTCCCGCAAAGAAAAAGTGTATAGTTGAGAATCCGGGTATAGGTCAGGGGGTACTTATGCATTTTCCCTAAATAATATTGTAACTTAAAAGTGAACAACAAAAATTTCAATAACAAGTTTAAATTGTTCACCAAGTATATGTGCCCTAGGTAGTACATCATTGTTTTGATCTTTTTGTTATACTTGCACATCTTCTTATGTACCTAATCATTGTTTTGATCTTCGTTTTCAATATATATATATATATACACCCACACACACATACTACCATATGCCAAAGCACTTTCTACGCGGGTAAAATCGGGGGCGATGTTTACCCGATTGTCCGGTGAGAGAACGAAGGGGGAGCACGGATCCGAGAGATTGCAATCGAGTTCAGAGACCTTTCGTATCTAGACACTGGAAGAGTGAACTGTATCTCCAACATCAGACATGGTAAAGCGATATGTCTCAGGTTGAGTGTAAGTTCTAGACCTCGGGAGACACGGTGAAAGGTTATGCCTGATGAATAGAGGGCTAGAATACTCGCTCACAACCGGATATCACGGCGCGAATCTCGCTTGATGTCGATTATGGATTAACAAATTCCGGAAAATAAAGATTTTTTTTACCTTTTTTAGACTTATACTAAGATTTAAACTCTTTTATTATATAAAGGGAAAGTTTTTCTTTTGTAAGACACATTGTAACACGCAAATCAAGGCAATCCAAATTTATTTTCTGCCTTTTAGCTACTGTTAAAGACTCTGCTCATTTGTTTTGTTCCTCATTCACTATTGGGCTCGAACCGAGGATCCAATCGAGGACGAGGTCATTGGTCAGTCTAAGTTCATTCATTTGGTATTCTTAATTGTTGGTGTTGAATTAAAATACGTACCCTTAAAACCATGTACAAATTTAATTATTACCCAATTTTGGGGTAAACAGTTTGGCACCCACCGTGGGGCTAAGGATGATAGTAGTGATTTGATATGAATCTATATAATACACACTATTTTACATTTGTTCTATGAAATATTAATTTCAGGTCAGCCTAAAAATGTCAAACTCTCAGTCTGCGCACTTAAACGTTGATGTTGAGTCTGGCCATCACGACAAAAACATAAATTTGGTTCCCAGCGACGATGTGCCCCCTGCCGATCCCAACAGTGTCCCAGCTGCCGACCCGGTCGATGCTAACTCACAGGTATCCATCAACATCAATTTGCCAACTGATCCGAAAAATAGTGTTCGCGGAGGACCCCGACCAATAGCTTGAGAAGTGCCCGAAGGCGAAGTTGATGAAGTAAACCTACGGCTAATTTTTGAAATATTACAGGCTCAACAAGCGGCAATAAAGCAGCTACAAAATCAAAGCCACGCCCCCAACAGGATTGAGACCGAACGATCATATGAGAGCTCTCGAGGAGATGAGAAAATTACCGAGAGACTAGGTGAAGCCGACCCCCGGGTGGATTCCGAAGTGATGAAAATGCTTGAAGACTTGAAAAAATGGGTGAAGTGTGAGAAAAGGATTGAGGCTAATGACAAGAAGGTGGAAACATACAACTTCATGGTCAATCACATCCTGGGGGCATCCCCCGATATTGAAGGGGCCGGATTCCAAAAAATTTATCCAGAAACCCTTTTCTCCGAGTGTGGCACCACAGCCAATCCCAAAGAGGTTCGTATGCCCGACATCTCCAAATATAATGGTACCACAGATCCAAATAAGCATGTGACCTCCTATACATGCACAATCAAGGGGAACGATCTAGAAGACGATGAGATCGAGTCGGTATTACTGAAGAAGTTTGGGGAGACTTTGTCCAAGGGAGAAATAATATGGTATCATAACTTGTCCCAAATTTCATTGATTCGTTTGCTATACTTGTAGATGCTTTCGTAAAGGCCCACGCCGGGGCCATCAAGGTCGAGACGAGAAAGTCAGACCTTTTTAAGGTCAAACAGAGGGATAACGAGATGCTTCGGGAGTTCGTGTCAATATTCTAGATGGAACGGACGGACCTACCACCGGTTGCAGATGATTAGGCCATTCATTCATTCACTCAGGGGCTCAATCCTTGAAGTTCCTTGGTTTCTCAACAGACAAAACAAAATTTGGTGGAGTACCTGGCGGCAACCTGGGCCAATGTCCACAACAGGTACCAGTCAAAGATTAGGGTCGAGGAAAACCTACTCAGGGCCCTTCTGGGTTAGTTTACCCCGTCAGGGCCAATGATAGATCTAAGAGAGTCATTGATCAAGAGCCAAGACCGGTCCAAGATCGGTATCAACCATACAATACAGATCGGAGAGGAAATGGATATGGGCATCACCCTGCAAGAAACGAGAAGAGAAGCGATCGAGGGCCCAATGGCCGAAGTCTGATGAGAAAGAATGGGTTCGACATGCCGCTCAAGAGCAAGGAAGCACCGAGATTGTCAAAGTACAACTTTAACATGGACACTGCCAGCATCATGTTAGCCATAGGGCGCATCAAAGAGATCAAGTGGCCCCGACCATCCGATCCCTACCCAGAGAGATCATAATTTGATGTGTAAGTATCACGACATTCCTGTCCTTAGGATCAAAGATTGCCAACAGTAAAGAGAAGAAGTTGCCCGGTTATTCAACAATGGGCAGCTCCGAGAATTCTTGACCAAGCGAGCCAAAAACTACTTCAGGAACAGGGATGCTAACAAACAGGTCGAACAAGAGGAGCCTCAACACGTTATCAACATGATCATCGAAGGAGTCGACGTTCCCTAAGGACCAATAATATAATGCACTAACGTACCTAACAAGGGAAAAATGCACCCGGTATTATATTCTAGAGGGAGCCAATTCATTCAACGACGAAGATGCTGAGGGCATCGTACAACCTCACAATGATGCACTAGTAATATCTGTACTTATCAATAAATCTCGAGATAAACGTGTGCTAATTGATCCAGGTAGCTCGGCCAACGTCATCAGAACAAGGGTCGTAGAACAATTGGGGTTACATGACCAAATTGCAACAGTAGTCTGGTTATTAAACGGATTTAACTTGACATGTGAAACCACTAAAGGAGAGATAACCTTGCTAGAAAACACTGCCTGGACAATCCAATAAACAAAGTTCTACGTGATTGAAGGGGACATGAGGTATTAAGCTCTATTCAGAAGGCCATGAGTTCACAACATGAGGGCGGTACCCTCGACCTTGCACTAGGAATTGAAATTTCCCACATTAGGGGAGTCAAAAGGGTCTACGGAGAATAGTCGGCCGCAAAGGAGATATTTTATATCGATGAGGTAGTCTTGGTGCCCGTAGTTTCGACATCAAGGAATGCGGAATCGACCAGAAAGGAAGAGACCAAAAAACAACCACTGATAACAGCCTGCGGAGAAACAGGAGGAATGAGGAGCATACGAGGAGGACGATTACAGCATCCCGAGATCATTCATACCTCCTAATGACACCGACACAACTTGACGGTTGAAGAGTTGGATCAAGTCATATTAATCGAGCACCTACCAGATCAAAAAGTATACCTGGGCACGGGTTAATCCCCGAGCTCAGGAAAAAAATTATTGGTTTTCTTAAAGCTAACGTCGATTGTTTTGCTTGGTCCCATCTTGACATGATAGGGATCCCACCAGAGGTGGCCACTCACAAGCTGAGTTTGGAACCAAAGTTCCATCCGGTTAAGCAGAGGAGGAGGCCACAGTCCGAGATCAAACACGCATTCATCAAGGATGAGGTATCCAGACTTCTAAAAATAGGATCCATCCGGGAAGTTAAATACTCGGATAGGTTAGTTAACGTAGTGATAGTGCGTAAAAAGGGAAATAAACTAAGGATGTGTGTGGATTATAAAGACCTAAACAAAGCATGCCCTAAGGATTCTTTGCCTTTGCCTAACATCGATCGAATGATCGACGTAATGGCAAGGCACAAGATACTTATCTTTCTCGACGTCTACTCCGGGTACAACAAAATTTGGATGGATCTAAACGATCAAGAAAAAACTTCTTTCATAACCAAATTCGGCACCTACAGTTATAATGTCATGCCATTTGTGTTAAAGAACGTCGGTGCCACCTACCAATGCCTAGTAAATCGGATATGGATGACACCTCCCATATCTTTGTTTAGGCTAGTGTGTATCTATATTTTGATATGCTTAATGAAGAATGGCTTAATTGTGTATGGTTCATAGCAAGATTGGTCATGACATGAAGATGTGCTTAAGAGTGAAGTGTGATATACTAAAGTGCTTAGGAGGGTTAGTCACTATTTTTCTATATATATATATATATATATCTTACTTGTTCCTTAGCCTATATTACAACCTACAAAGTCCTACGTGATCCTAAATTTTTCAAGCTTGAATTAGTCAAGTCTTACACTATGGGCAAGACTATGGCACGAACTTGTGAGGCATACGAGTTTTATTGTGAGAGCTAGTGAAGTTTTTCAATATTTGAGTCCTTAGATTATACCTGAACTTATATATATTTAAGTGTGTGGACTATTTCTCTCTGTGGTTTGATGGTGAGGGTACATGATTTGCAAAGGATTGGAGAAGTTCTTGGTTTTTGAATTGGCACAAGAAGCAAGTTATAGTACGGAAAGTAGAGAAGTCAATTTTTGAGGTTAAGATATTAGAAGAGTCATATAAATATTTTAAATAGTCTTGGCACTGGTCTAAAAATGAGGAAAGATGTCAATAGCCCTTATGTTGGGTTCTAAGCGTTGATGTAAACTATTGTCATTGCTATGATGCTTGAGTTTGTTTTGGAATTGGGTTACTTGCAATGTGCTTAATTTTAAGTTGCTCGGGAACGAGCAAGAGTTTAAATATGGTGTAGTGAAGAAACTGTGTGTGATTTCCTTTGCTATTTTAGTTGTATTATTTTATGTGTGTTGAAAATAGTAAAAATAAAAATAATAATTGGGTAGAAATAGTCCCTCTTAGTCTTTCTTATGATTGAAAAGTATTAAGTTTAATTTCTAAGCAGAGAAAAATTATCTAACATTCATAAAAATATAACTAATTTTTATTAACTTTCTATCTTATATATGTCATTTTTCCACATGTATATTATAATATAAATTTTAATTATAATATGTAAAAAATGATATTGTTTGAGATTGTCAATATTGAAATTTAATATCGAGTGATCTTTGTTAGGGATATAGTAGATATGCCCTAGATCCAATATCACATTTGATGTTTTGAACATATTTTTATAAAATATATATGGCATTTGATATTCTTTTATCATTGTTATTAATTGCTTGATTAATTTGATAAGGTCCTTGATTAAATTTTGAGACTTGACATTGTGATGGAGATCATGATAATGAGAGTGAAGTTTCTTATAATTTAATCTAAATTTGTTCTTGATCGTAGGATTATTAATTTGGACATTAGTAATCCGATTAGATCAATATTTATGTGATCGTCTTTATGGGATAAAGATTAGTTGATCTCATTAACTAAATTACATAGATAGATGATGCATATAGAGATATGATCATTGAACCGACTCATTGGATAATTCCTAATGGTTAGAATTACCATAAACTGTCAATAGGATATTCTCTTGAAGAATGTGTTATAACCGTTTCCTTTGACCTGAAATCATCATAGTAATTGAGAAGTTATTTATTGTGCTTTGATACTAGACACCTATGGCCCTAGGGCGATAGTTGAAAGGATATTGGGTATGACTAAATGCTTGTAGAATTAGTGATTGATCAAGATGGAATCTGTCAACTCTTGGTAATGAGTTTAAGTTCCATGTTGTCATGAATTATAAACGACCAAATTAAGACCTTGGCCAGGGCAATTGAATGAAAAGAAGAAAAGAGTTTCTTAGGTCATTCAATGGTCGAATATATTTGACATGGACACATAGTTGGTCGCCTATTAGGATTTGACAGTTGAACCATATCCTAGGGTGATCCAAAGCTATAAGGACAGAAGGAATTACTACATTATTCTTCTACTGGTTGTTGAGAGTAAATTGTATACTTCATGTTATCTGGTCGTTAAGGAGTGTTGCTAGACGCCACCCTTGATTAGTATATTGATGTGGTCAATTTACTACCGGTTTAGTATTGAACCTATGGGGTCGCACACTAACGAGTGTTCTGATTTTTGCTAAAGGATTGATTAACTTATTATTTGATAATTGAATTAATGAATTTAATTAGTCAAATAAATTTAGTTATTAGTCCAAATGAAATATTATTATATTTTTTGCTAGCACAGAGGATGTAATTAATATTGTGAATAAATTGATGTTTTCTATTTGGAATAGAAAATTAATTTATATTTCTTGGTTGAAATGTATATTTGATATATATTTGGTATTCATAATTAATATATTTTATAAATAAGTATTGTATATAATATATTAATCAATATTAAAACCAATTTGGAATTGGAAGCCAACGGAAAAGGGATAACCATTTTTGGAATGGTTTTCTATAGTAATGCCAATAAGGAATTATTTGTTAAAACCAACTAAGAGTTGGATAACAGAAAAGTCCATAATTGACGTGGGACATTAAGTCCATGAAGTCGCGGCAGACTCAAACCTTTTAAGAATAGGTTGTCGATTTTTCCTTATACCATTACATAAAAGTTTGTTTTTGAAAAAAAAAAAAAAGGTTTTACCCTAAGTAAATCATAACTCAACCAAATAGGAAATGGATTTGTAGGTGATGCTATATAAAGGGTGATGGAGAAAATTTGCTGGACAACTTATTCTTGAGAAGAAAACTCACTTTGTGAAAGTGAGAGTGCAATACAAAGCCAAGAGAGAAAATACAATTGCAAGAAAAGTGTTTCTTGTTCTTCTAACATTGAGTTGAGATTTTTGTGAAAAATTTCAACACAATATTTTATTCAATTTGTTCGCGGGTTTCATCGATCAAAGAGTTGATAGCAAGGATCAGTCTCGGTGTGGATACACATAGAGTCTTCGCACTATCGAAGAATTTGAAACAAGACTTTCTTCATCAGGTACGTCTTAGATCCGATCTATTGATATGTAAATAAATTTTAAACATGAAAAGATCTGCCTAGGATTGTTATTGTCTTCCGCTGCGTGTTACGAACACCTATACGCAATCCTTTAGTGATTCAACTTTCTATCATCATCTCTTGATTAAACCAAATCATTATTAAAATAACTTAATCATGTATAATTTATTATGATTAGAGAAACAATTCATACTAACTATCATGCAAAATGCATTTAATTCTTGTTAATTAATGTATTTTTTATATAAAAAGAAATTAATATGTTATTCGAGAAATATAAATGTGCTCACGACCCGGAATTTCCACCTTCGGGATCGTGATGGCACCTAACATTTCATTTGCTAGGCAAACCAACGTTAGAACAATTTATCCATTTTCAACAGTTCAAATTAAATAATGAGAAAGAAACCGAAATAGCTCCCATAATCTAAAATATAGTGCGAAAAATCATAACAACTGAAATATCTAATAAAACCTTGGACCCGGTATTACAAGTGCACGAGCTACTAGAATAATATAAATAAAGGTCTGAATAAAACATGAAGTTGTCTGAGGGAAAATACATAGCTAATAAAAAGGAAAGGGGACTCTAGGGACTGCGAACTCCGAGCAGCCGTACCTCAAGTTTCCACACCACTAGCCAACCCGAGCACGCTAATTATCGCCGCTGGGACCGACTCCAAAATCTGCAGAAGAAGTGCAGAGTGTTGTATGAGTATAACCGACCCCATGTACTCTGTAAGTGCTGAGCCTAACCTCAACGAAGTACTGACGAGGCTAAGGCGGGTCACTTACACTATAACATGTACGCAATATAAAATAAAGACAGGAAAGAAAAATACGGAGCGAAACAGGACAATTAACTTAAGAAAATGGCTAAATCCTCAAAGAAAACTAGTGAAGATCAGAATTACCAATCTTAAGAGTTTCGTATGAAAAATACCGAAGACCGACACAACTCAAGGAAATAGAAATACATAGATTGTTGCGTCGCCCAACCCGATCTCATCATATAACACAATCCTCCCTTATTCCACCGTAACAATATCAACAATCATAAATAAATATATGTTGCGGCGTGCAACCGGATCCCATCATATAACAAAGTCAGTATCATAATTTACCCTTACTTCATTCTATCAATCCACCCTTATTTCACTTGTTGCGGGATGCAACCTAATCCCATCATTGAAGTACAAATTAACTCTTATTTCACCATGTCAATCCGCCCTTATGTCACCTGTTGCGGCGTGCAACCCGATCCCACCATATCTTTATCAAATATTCAATGATTACAATCAAATCAATACCTCAAATCACAAGAACCTCTACAATTTACGGATATGAAGCTAAATTAGAAAAGAAGCCTCGTACCAACTTGGGAATTCACATATGTAATATTACACGGCAAGACAAGTCCAGTAAATGACAATTAAAAGGTGCAAGTAAGTTAATTAAGGCAAATAGTAGCGAGTCATGAAAGCATGGAATGGTCTAACATCTTTAACACGAGAAACAATGATTAACAAGTAGCAAATAAATCATGAGAGGCATTTAAAGTATATGACAGTTAAGGCATAGAAGGAAATAATTAAGGAAAAGCGAAACAATCAGGGAAAAAAGTAAGTCGGTGGTGTATAAGCACTCGTTACCTCGAATATACGCCGCAACACATAAATTTCACATAGCACATAGTCCGAGGGTTCCTAATTTCCTCAAATCAAGGTTAAACTCAACACTTACCTCGCTCCAAAACCGACTCAAAGGTCAACCATGGCTTTGCCTTTCGAATAAGCCTCCGAACCAA
>NW_027438828.1:0-17703 GCF_000715075.1 Nicotiana tabacum | reverse complement strand
GGCATTTGGATATCATTGATTATTACTTGTTTCTTCCATGGTGTTTCCCCTTATTTCATTGGCATTCTATTTCATAAGAGCACATTTAGCTTTACATACTAGTACTATTCCCTATGTACTAACTTACTTTATGCCGGGGGCGCTGCATCTTCAATGGATGTAGGTAGTTCATCAACGGGCGGTCTTGATCCTCACTAGCATTTACTCTCTACTCAGCAGGTTATGGTGAGCCCTACTCTATTCAAGGCTTTATGTCATTTTACATTGTACTTTATGCTTTGAGGTATAGCCGGGGCCTTGTCGCCGGCACTTCCATTCTACTCTTCTGTTATACTTAGAGGCTCCGTAGACATATTGTGGGTGGTGTTTGATGTTGGGAATTGAACTAGAAGTGTTGGTATTTTTGCAAACATGTTTTTCATCATATGTATAAACTTGTAATATTTTTGAAATCGTAAATGAATATCCGTTGAGAAATCTCATGTACATACTCAGTTTCTCCTTAAAATGGTGATAGGCTCCTCCGTCCATTTTATGGATGATGAGCGTCAGGTTACGTTTGTAATTCTGTTTATGGATTCCATCACGATCTCTTGAGTCCATATGATGTTCCAACATGTGTTATGTCTCATACATTCTTACATTGATTATGCTGGGGGGGATATAGCCCATAACACCAGCGAGAGCTATAGATTAAATGCTAGGGGTAGATAGCACGTAACGCCAACAAAGCCTATTGATTATATCCTGGGGGGTGTAGCCCATATCACCAGTTGGGCATGTTGATTATATATTTATCTACTGTGGGGGGGGGGGGGTGTGTATGGCCCATTTCAGTATTTATATATCCACGTTAGTTCAGAATTGACATATGAATAATAGACTAGGATTCATGTATATGTTTCATGTTATGCGTATAATGATGCCCTATGAAGCTAGTTATGCTCTATTAGCTGGCAGGTATTTTTGAGAAATGTCGAAGGTTGCTATCCTTCTAATTCAGAACCTATATTATAATCACCATATCTTTTAGTATTCAGTCAGCTCAGTGTTCAGTCAGTTCAGTGACAATTCGGTTCAGTAGCTATTCAGTTTAATATCTCTGCACATCAGTAATCCTGTATTCTTTTAGTTTAGTATGCAAGTGTTCATGAAAGTTCAATGTTCACATGTTTCCACCAGACCCGTTTAAAGTCAAGAGTCAGCCATAGTTACAGTTAGGACAATCATTCGAGGACAAATGATCAGAAAGGGTAGATAATGTAACACTTTGCAAATCTGGATTAGTTGTGGATGTGTTAAATGAGTATTAATGTGACATTTTTTGCCACATGAAGTCCTATTGGGATGAGTATGGGTAGAAACAATTGTTTTAGAATCAAGACCGAGACAGTGGTGTGTAAAATTTAGTAGAATCGACTAAGTTTATGGGAGGTCCGTCTTATAGCCTTAGACAGTGCAAGACCATAAAAACTCACGGCCATAGACAATGCAAGTCCATAAAAACTTAGTGCTCCAGATAGTACAAGGCACTGTCCAGGTCATCAATCTCAGTGCCCCAGACAACACATAGGCACTGTAAGTTTGGCGCCTCCGATGGCGCCTTGCATAGTTATTTTGGTGCCCCTGACGATGCCTCACACCGACGAGGCTTATCCGAGCTACTTTTATTTTCCTACTTAATTTTGGGACGTGTTCACTTATTTAAAATCCCCACCTCGTCCCCCCACACCCCTAACACGAAAACCTGCTCTAGAATGGGAAACTCTCAAGAACTTAACTTCCCCAAGGTCCCTCCATCATTAAAGGTAAGTTCTAACGATAATTCTAAGTTAATTTCAACTCTCTAACACCTTATTAACATAGGTAAATCCTTCCACTCATTAGATATTCAGTCGAGATACCATGGTTGAAAAGGAATCCCTAGAACTCGAATTCAAGAGGAGTGAACTTCGAAAAGGTATTGCTTCTACTCCCTAATCATGTATAACTATGAATTTATGTGTTTTTTGGACAATAGTAAATGGGTTTGATAACGATAACCATAAGAACAAGGGTTTTGGATTGTTGAATTATGATTGTTGTAAACATTTGGGTGATGAGAAATGGTGTTAGTTACATCTATTTGGGATTGTAGATTTACCTAGAAGTAGTAGAATGAGAACTTGGTGAAGAAAAGACAAATTACTAAGGGTGATGAGGCTTTACAACCATAAGGTGTTTGATAAAATTCCTAAGTTACTAAAATAGGAGCATTAGTGATAATATTGGTTACTCTTAAAAAGCGCCAGAGCTAAGGTATGTGAGGCTAACTCTCTTTACGCTTGGGAATGTTTATGATTCTCCCTACGTCCCATTCATTATGACTGCTACGACTTTCCTCAGAAAGTAATTATGCCTTAGTCCGGTGAATAGTTGTAGAACTTCTATTCTCTAGATGTCATAGTTTCATAATCGTTCAATATCCTATGAGCTTCGGTTATGACAAATAAATTTATTATTAATACATGTCTCAGTCTTGTTCTATTCAGCACTCCTGAGGCCGCAGTTTATGCTTTATGCAATTTTGGGCATGAGGCCGCCCTTATGTATACGTATACTTGAGCCCGAGGCCGCAGCTTGCGCACGTATATATTTGGCCTGAGGCCGAAGTATAATATTCAAATAAACATGTGGTTTATAATTCAGAAGAGGGAGTACTCATATCCTTACTTTTTTTGTTCAGTTCAGTTATCAGTTATCAGTTATCTGTTATCATTTCAGTTTCCCTTTTAGCAGTTATCGTTTCAGTTATCAGTTAACAGTCATTTCAGTTTTCTGTTATCAGCTCAATTTTAGTTCTAGTATTTACAGTTATTTCTTTCAATTGTTTTACATACCAATGCAATTCAAATATACTAACATCCCTCTTTGCCCGGCGCTTGCATCCCGCAATGCAGGTAACGATTTACAAGTTGACAATTCTGCTTTTTAGGACATCTCGTATCAGCT
The DNA here is from genome assembly GCF_000715075.1 of Nicotiana tabacum. Lineage (NCBI taxonomy): Eukaryota > Viridiplantae > Streptophyta > Magnoliopsida > Solanales > Solanaceae > Nicotiana > Nicotiana tabacum. The sequence continues at coordinate 14,712 of NW_027438828.1, read as the reverse complement.
ATTGGTGAGCCCAGTTTTTTTGGGGCATTATCCCTTTTTTCAGTCTTTAGTCTTTATAGTGTTTAAGTAGTAAGGTATGCCAGGGACCTTGTCACGGTAAACAGTAAGCATTACAGTATTCTTAGAAGCTTCGTAGACTATAGTTCAATCAGTCAGATGTTAGCAGATGTTTATGTCTTAGCCTTGTCAGCTACTCATTTACAATAGCAGACTTTTCAGTGTTTTCTGCATCTATGATATTTCAGTCAGACTCTTCAATAGATCATCATGTTGTATATTTATATCTAGCTTACAGTTATACCACATGTTGATCTAGCCATACAGTTGGTTTGCTCGATCACATGCTGTCAGGAACCGAGTGTCGTGTTACGCCTAGGCCATGGCGTGACACAAGGCGAGGTAGAAAGAGGAGATACGTCATTTCTTTGAGCTAGGGCTTACATATCAAGGGGAACCCATCCTATACTTCCCTCCCATGAACCAAGGTAATGTTTTTGGTGTAATTTTCAGTTGATTACTACTCCTAAACACTTATATTAACTAGGATTAATCTTGAAGATCCTTAGATTTCCATTCAAATCCCCAAATTGGTCAAGCATACTACAAGTTGGGATTTTCAACTATCTCACTACGAGAGGTATGTCTACCATCTCTAACGACTATATGGTGATTATTTATGTATGAAATATATGTTAGGACTTTGGGATGGTGATTGGAAGCCATAAGTGATAAACCTAGGTTGTGTTGGTGTTGTAGAGATTGTAAAATGGTTTAATTAATGAGATTTATGGTTTGGGTGTGAATTGTTGGGCATGCATGTGCTAATGCAAGTTGTGGATGTCCTAGAGACGATGGTAAGGTGAATTATTGGTATGGAAGGTGGTTGTTAGGTGAAGAAACTCCATTGAAGGAGGTTGTAGAAAGATATGCACGTTAGATGTTCGATAAAAAGTCTAAATGACTTAAAGTTTATAAATCTTACTAATATTGGTACAAAAGTGTTGCATTGTTGCATATTGAAGTAGTTTAGTGTGGTGGACCATCATAGTACTATTAAATGGCGAATTTCAAGTATGTTGGCTAAACTACTCTCTTAAAATTGAATTCCATGATGTTTCGGCAAGTTTCAAGTATGGTTGGATCAAGTTCCTAATAAATTCGACTATTCTGAATGAACCATTTGTCGACATATATTTATATATATGTATGTTCAAAATGTGTTCTGGATGCTCTTATCATATTATGTTATCCTTCTGGAACATGTTCAAAGTATGATAAGTGTATTAAAATGTTATTACTTTTAGTCTAGTTTCCAATGAATGTCCATTATGCTTAACTTGGAAAGAATACTCCATGCGTCCAAAATACTTATTGCTCATATATATACTTAAGACCTTGATTTCGAAAGCTCATATTGGTGATAATCTATAAAGATGCTTGAAAATGAAAGAAGTGAGTTGAAATTGTGTATTGCCCTTTTTGGGAAAAGTATTTCAAGAATAAATGGTGTGTTACTCGTCTATGATTTTAACTTGTGTTTCGATTGCCAATCATTTTACTCTGTTTCATGGAAAGAAATGTATTATGTTTAAAGTCTTCATTTCTAATGAACTTAAAGTTGTGATTTACGGAATATTATATATGTTGATATTTATGATGATAATACATGATAGGAAAGAAATGGAAGTGTGGAACTTGAAATACGGCCATTGCGTCATGAATAAAGAAACTTATGAATGGCCAAAAGAGCAAAGGAAATAGTGTTGTTCTGAGTGGTTGAAAATTCTAATGAATATTTATACAATGTTAAAGATGATGAGGTGATTACATTTATATTTAGCAAACCGAGGAAGGATGTGTCATAAGGCCCACACCCGAAACTACATAAGTCGGTGTACGGGTGGATTGTGATTATTCCCCTTATTTTGGATGAGATTGATATTAGCTGTGAATTGAAAAGTCAACCCACACGACATATGTAGGAAGGCGGCCTAACCTATCGAGCGTATATCGGACGCCTTGTTGCGCACATGGTGGTACTACTCTTGGTAACAACATTTTTCGCATCACATGTTAAACCACATTGTCCATGGGGAAATGGTCTACCCGAATGAGTGTGATAGGACTCCGTGCTAAAAACACGGTGGTATATCGGTGCTAATGTTCTCCCAACCAAAAATATATATTATTTTCGGATTATGAAAATTGTTAAGTTTTAACTTGGCATTTGGATATCATTGATTGTTACTTGTTTCTTCCATGGTGTTTCCCTTTATTTTATTGGCATTCTATTTCATAAGAGCATATTTAGCTTTACATACTAGTACTATTCCATATGTACTAACTTACCTTATGCCGGGGGTGCTGCATCTTCAATGGATGCAAGTAGTTCATCAGCGGGCGGTCTTTATCCTCATTAGCATTTACTCTCTACTCAGCAGGTTTTGGTGAGCCCTACTATCTTCAAGGCTTTATGTCATTTGACGTTGTACTTTATTCTTTGAGGTATAGCCGGGGCCTTATCGCCGGCACTTCCATTCTACTCTTCTGTTGTACTTAGAGGCTCCGTAGACATAGTGTGGGTGGTGTTTGATGTTGGGAATTGAACTAGAAGTGTTGGTATTTTTGCAAACATATTTTTCATCATATGTATAAACTTGTAATATGTTTGAAATCGTAAATGAATATCCTTTGAGAAATCTCATGTACACACTCAGTTTCTCCCTAAAATGGGGATAGGCTCCTCCGTCCATTTTATGGATGACGAGCGACTGGTTACGTTTGTAATTCTGTTTATGGATTCCATCACGATCTCTTGAGTCCATATGATGTTGCAACAAGTGTTATGTCTCATACATGCTTACATTGATTATGCTGGGGGGGATATAGACCATAACACCAGCTAGACTTATAGATTAAATGCTTGGGGGAGATAGCACGTAACGCCAATGAGACTTATTGATTATATGCTGGGGGTGTAGCCCATAACACCAGTTGGGCGTGTTGATTATATATTTATCTACTGCGGGGAGGGGGGGGGTATGGCCCATAATACTAGTCAGGCATATTATGTTCGCTTATATAGAAACAATTTGCATTGCATGACTATACATGAGGCTAGTTCGGTTTTGCAGTTACCTTATTTGGGGGACATATCCCATTTCACCAGACATGTACCTGTTTAGATAGTAGTTCAGTTTCAGCTCCTTCAGTTCAGTTCCAGACCAATTGCTAAATAGACTATTGTTTAGCTTTCAGCTTTTATTGAGATTTCTAGCTTACAATAATACTTTAGTATGCTTTACATATGTGTTCCACCATACATATTTTGTACATATTGTACTCACATCCATTTCAGGGCGCTGCGTTGCATGTTGTGCAGGTACCGATAGATCAGCATTTTAGCTACATCAGTAGGCAATCCACTAACTGTTGGAGCCACTCCGCTTACCCGGAGTTACTTATCTTTTGGTATGTGTACAGTTAACTAGTTTGGGTATGACGCGGCCCTGTTCCATCCAGTAATCTTTTAGTTCAACACTCCTAAAGGCTTGTAGATATGCACCCGTACAGTTAGCATGTTTCTATATGTCAGCTTATGTTAGGCTTGTCAACTTTCCATATTGAGCATTTCTTACCAGCAATGCTTATGCTTGTTCAGTTTATCTGTTTATATTCATGATTAGTAGATTATCATCAAGTTCAGTGATGATCGGCACTTTGTGTCAGTTATCCATCGTGGCCCTAGGCTGGATTGGCAATAACCTGACAGATTATATAGTACTCTATTTTGAGGGTTTGGTTCATTTTAACAAAGTTTGAGTCGTAGAGCTCGATTTTGGGCGATTTTGGAAGGGATTTTTATGGTTTGGACGGGGGTACGTGTTTTTTACTTGGATTTTTTAATTATTCATGATTCTATCATTATTTTTATCATTTAATTAGTGATTTGTATTGGAGAAATTGGGGGGGGGGGGGGGTTGTAAATGCTTTCCTAAATAATAAATTGAGAATTTGAAGGTCGATTTGAAGTCGGAATTGAATAATTTTTGTATGGTTGGACTCATATCGAAATGGGTTCTCAGAATTTGTAAGTTTGGTCGTGTTCTGAGGTGCGAGCCCGGGGTTGACCTTTTGAGTTGACTTTTTGATTTTCATTAAAGATTGAATCTTTATTATCTGAAATTATTTTTCATGGCTTTTATTTATGATATTAAGTTATTTTTGCTAGATTCGAGTCGACTGCAAGTTGTTTCAAACGGGAAGGGCATTTTGGTGGATTGATTTACCTTGCTCAAGGTAAGTATCTTGCCTTATTTTGTGTGGGGGAATTACACCATAGTGATTGGTTTATTAAACTATTAGAATTACGTGGAAGACTTGTACACGAGGTGACGAGTTTGTACACGGCCTTATATGTGAAACTTTTACCGGTTAGACCCTTAGGTTTCGTATGTACATTTAATTGAAGTTGCCCTATCATATTATATCCTCAATTGTTAAATTTACCCTTACATGCTTTACTTGAAGTTGTTAGTTCATGATCTATCTTTTATTGCCAAATATACTATTATATGCTTTAAACGAAGTTGTTACCTCTCTTATTTACATGTTATCTGTCTCATTATTGAGTTATTCTTATTTGAAGTCATTGTTACATGTTATCTCTTCCATTGTTGATTTATTCTTATTTGAGGCCGTTGTTACATCTTATCTCGTCCATTGTTCATTTTTTCTTATCTGGAGTCGTTGTTACATGTTATCTCTCTCATTGTTGAGTTATTCTTATTTCAAGAAATTATTACTTGTTATGTCTTTCATTGTTGAGCTTATTCTTCAGTTTCATTGTCTTTTTGTAATTCTCGCGTTGACTTACTTGTTGTACTCTCGTGTTATTGTTGTTGTAATTGTTGTACTCAGTGTTGTTGAGATGTGGGCTATGTGTAGTTGTGGTATTGGGATTGTTGTTTAGGGAATGTTGTGGCATATGGGAACATGCGGTGCGAGTTGTTATAATGTGTTGTTATGTTTTTTGGCATATGTGGGATTGTTTAGAGGATTTGTCATGGTGTTTGCATGGTGTTCGCTATGACTTTGATTTATGAGATGATAATATTATTGTTGTGCGCTTGTGAGATTTATGCACTGATCATGTTATTAGCGAGTATCATTAATAATTATGGTCTCTATTACCTCACGAGGTAATAGAGAAAATAATTATTAATGATACTCGCTAATAACCTGATAAGTTCATAAATCTTACAAGCGCACAACAATAATATTATCATGTCATAAATCATAGTGATAAATCTCTATCACGCCCCAAACCGGGTAGAGGCGTGGCTAGCACCCGGTGCCGTACTGGCCTGAGCGAACCACTCTGTAACTTGTTTTTTGTAACTATCATGGGCCAACATGGCCACAACTCGTAATGTATAACTATAAGTGGGCAAACACTGTATTAATGAACCATCGTTTATAAAACATGAATACATATGGGCCATCAAGGCCTCTGACATACTATACAAATTGAACCTCTGTCTACAAAGCCTCTAAGATTATTTGACATCAAATGGGATAGGGCCCCCGCCTGACAATAAGTCTGTAGCGAAACTCGGACGCGATGACTTATAGACTCGGCTGCACACCGAATGTAATGGAGTCTTACCGATCCTTCGTTGAATGCTAACCTCGTCTACTATGAGGGCTTGTCAAACTGATTACCTATTCCTGCAGGCATGAATGCAACATCCACAACAAAAGGACGTCAGTACGAATAATTTTCCGAGTATGTAAGGCAGAACTGAAACATAACAATAAGTCAACATTAATTAAAGAGATATAAGAATCAACCTGAGTCTCTGTATATGTATACTTATTATACTTGGATATATAATGATTCTCTTTGAGACTATTATCCATATCGCATGATGCATGACTGCTCAACTGATCAGTGGAAAACTCCCCGACCGGTCGGAGCGCGGTGGTAAATGCATGGCTGCCCGACCGACAGTAGCTCGGTTGTAAATGTGTAACTGCCCAACCGACAATAGCTCGGTGGTAAATGCATGACTGCCCGACCGGACGTAGCTCAGTGGTAAATGATGATGCATATAATACCATTATGAATATTAACATCTTTATCAAATACCTCAATAGAGAATTAGGAACATACTTAGACATGCTTGAATATCACTTTACAGGAATGAATAATATAGACATCCTTAACTGCTAAGAGTAGAACCATTTATGGAATGACATTACGTTTACGTGTCATTACTTGGATCATGCCAAAAGAAAGAAGGATTAGCCTTAACATACCTTTGTCGTTTACCTAACCACACGACGGCGGTTCAGCCCGTTAGTACTTCAATCTGAAACTTGTAATTTTGAGAACATCAACAGGTAATTATCTTTCAAAATCTGGACAACATAGGTTCCTTCGCCCCAATTTACCACTACGTTCTTTTATATACACTTCTTATAATAATATTACAACTTTCTCTATAAAATGTATAGTAGTTCTTCCCCTTCAGAACAATAGATACAAACCTAAACCGAAACATAGGCTCCTATAATTGCCAGTTTCATTTCGTTGCTAGTTGGTACTAATTTGGTGACTTAACAAATATTGAAGGAATCAGAGCAGTAATATATTTAGTGTGCTAAAACATATTGTGAGTGAAGGAATATTGTGATGGTAGTGTATATGTGGATATTTTTGTGAAGAAGATTAAAATTCTGCTTTTGCTTTTCTTTCTAGGAACTAGGAACTAGGAATTAGGAGCCAACTATTTGACAGATGTTCAAAAGTGGATACCCTTCCATGCATGAACCCACGTTTCCCGTTGTTGTAGAATCTCCCATTACCTAATAATTAACCAATTTCCCACATAATTAAGATTTATCTCAAATTACCTAGAATACTAATCATGGTCATGTGGTATAGTACTAGTCCATAAATACAGGGTATTGTAGGTTGGATCGTATTTTATCCCAAAATGTCAAACTTCCGCGATACTCAGTTTCTTTGATTCGTTTACCCTCTGACCTTTATAACACTTATCACTTGCTTGACATATCATAAATACTTATAACCTCAAATATAGTATTGTCCCCATCCTAAAGTACTACTATTAAAATATTAATAAATCACGGTATCATATAAAATCAATACATACACTATTATTTCATTAAAACATCCATGCAAAAATACATATATTCTCTCAACTTCTAATTTTTCTAATCACATATAAAGAGTACAAATTTTCGTACGCTTAATTCTTAAAATGGTAAAAAGATAACCTTCTTTTCTTGTGAGAAAATAATTTCTATCTTTACAATAATGAAAATCTCATAAACTTTCTCGTATTATGTGTATAATTTAAAGCATATTCGGAAGTAGTAATATTAATAACTATATAAAATCATATTTTTCAAACTTTTTACAAAAATGTTCCACTCAAAATACCATATCAAATGTATATAACGGTATCAATGTTGTTAAACTTATGAGGTTTTACAATAACATAGTCACAAATCCTTTATAACCTCATTAATGGTCTTAATCCCTTCAAGCTCATATGGATTACTACGACTCATCCTAATATTAAAGTAACATTCGTTCTCGAACGGAAATAAAAATGTACCTGGACTGGTAAAAGGGGTTGGTATCTACTCCTCATATAGGACTTGGACTCCCACGTAGCCTCCTCAATCAGCTGACCAGTCCAATATACTTTCACATAAAGAAAAGTCATAGATCTCAACTTTCAAACCTACTGGTCTAAAATAGCCACGGGCTCTTCCTCATAGGTCACATTCTCATCAAGATACACCATGCTAAAGTCCAAAACATATTACCTATCCTCGTGGTTCTTACGAAACATAGAAACATGAAATACGAGATGAACCCCTGGCAGGCTAGAAGGTAATTCAAGCCTATAAGCAACCTATCTAGCTCTCTGCGAGATTTCAAACGGGCCAATAAACCTCAGTCTCAACTTTCCCTTCTTCAAAAATCGCATCACGCCCTTCATAGGCGATATTAAAAGAAGAACCTTCTCACCTTCCATGTAAGCCGTATCTCGAAACTTTCAGTCCGCGTAACTCTTTTGCCGGGACTAGGCTGTATGTTGTCGGGACTAAGCTATACGAAGTCGCTCCTGAATCACCTTAACCTTTTCCAAAGCATCACATACCAAATCTCTGCCCAACAATTAGCCTCACCGGGCTCAAACCAACAAATTGGAGAACGACATTGCCTCCCAATATAAGGCCTCGTATGGAGCCATCTGGATGCTAGACTGATAACTGTTTTTGTAGGCAAACCCTGCTAGATGTAAGAACTGGTCCCACTGGCCCTTGAAATCCATAGAGCATGCTCGCAATATATCCTCCAATATCTGAAAGTACGCTCAAATTATGCGTCCCTCTAAGGATGAAACACGTTACTCAGCTCGACCTACGGGCCCAACTCACGCTACATATCTCTCCAAAAGTGTGATGTGAACTGCATGCCCCGGTAATAAAAAATCAATATGGGCACACCCTTCAGGCGGATAATCTCCCAGATGTAAATCTGAGCCAACCGCTCTTAAGAATAGGATGTTATCACAAGAATAAAGTGTGTGGACTTAGTCAATCGGACCACAATAACCCACAACATCATATTTCCTCAAGCTCCGTGGTAAGTCTAGCACAAAGTCCATAGTGATGCGCTCCCACTTACACTCCGGTATCTCAAATCTCTGAGTCAACCCACCCGATTTCTAATGCTTATACTTTACCTGTTGACATTCAAACACCGAGAGACATGACCAACAATATGTTTCTTTATCTTTCACCACCAGTAGTGATTCTTCAAATCAGGGTACATCTTCGTGACACCTGGGTGAATATCATACCATGAACTGTGAGCCTTCTCAAGGTTCAACTCTCTCAACCCATCAACATTCGGAACACCAACATAGCCCTGAAGCCGCATAACATGTCATGATCCAAAACCACCAACCGGTTATGATGGTGCCTAACTAACTTTCTAGAGAAGCCAAATATAATAAGAGTTGTACTAGATAATAGAAATAACGAGAATAATATAGGTCTAAAGCCAATAACACAAAATAACTGTGCCGATACATAACAAATCTCCAAGAACTGGTAAACATTGAGTCATGAGCTACAAAATAAAGATAAAAGTCTGGAATGCCAAAATAACAATACTATCTAAAAGAAAGATAACAGTACTAATTAAGTGTAGCTCTACATCGTCTATTTGCATCTCTTCGCAACAAAACACAACTACCCATGGTTTGGGCCAACACCTGGATTTGCACAATTAAGTGTAGAGTGTAGTATGAGTACAACTGACCCCATGTACTCAAGAAGTATCATAACTAACCTTTGCGAGGTAATAGAGACAAGAATTATTAATAATACTTGCTAATAACCCGTACAGTTCATAAATCTCACAAGTATATAGGAATAACATCATCAAGTCATAAATCAGAGTGCGCCTCCTTGGTGCAGAAAAAGCGAACATGCTCTATTTCAGTTAAAGATCCAGCATATAGAGAAGATATGCAAAAGTAAGGTATGTATACATTCATGATCTAGCATATAGATAAGATATGTGATTAAAACATGTATACATCAAAGGAAATTGCAAGTGGAGAAAAATTAAATAACCAAAACACACAATGGTCAGTTTTCCTCTTATTGCGTGTACACCATCAAGAGACAAACATGCGAGGGTGACCCTAGGGGGATGGAATCTTATCCACACACTGCACGGACAACTCACGTGCTAACATAACTCAGGTCCGCACAGACAACTCACGTGCTATCAATCCAGTCCATATCACACATAAAGCACATACAAAGATACATGTACATGAACAATGTATATCAATTTACATACTCATGGACTGATATAAGTGACATGCTATAGTATAGAAATGTGCGAAGTGTCCTACCACAGTTCTAGTCAGGTGATTACGCCACAAGAATAACAACTAACATGTTTGAATAGGAGATCAATCAACAAATAATCTCTAACATGATTCCAAATTGCTCACGAACGGAATACAACATAAGAAGTATGATAACATGAAGCTTAGAAATCGATTCAAGGCATATAATATCCTAAACACTACCCCGAACATGGATAATACCCTGGTATATGCGCATGGGCTCAATCCCCTCACATGTGCTCCACTCATAGCATGTAGCTTTCACTATAATATTAATAGAAGCCATAGAAAGCAACCCCAAATAGTAAAGCTAAGATTTTGATGCAATTATACAAAGTTATCCCTGGGCCCGCACCCTAGAACCTGACAAAACTCACAAATCCCTAATACCTATTCCAATACGAGTCCAAATATGTGTGTTTCATCCAAATACAAACCTCAAATTGTCAATTTCCACTCTCCAAAACCATAGTCAAAAACCACCAAATTCCACCTTTAATTCACATAAACTAGGTGTAATAATCCATGGATAATTAATATCTAACACCAAAATCCATTAGTGTACTTACCCCTTCAATTGTTGTGAAATCCCTCCAAAAATAGCATATAGCCAAGCTCCACAACTCCCAATAATGAAAAATGACAAACCCTCAAAGTATAATAGACTGTCCAGTGATTCCGCATTTGTGGAAAATCGATTGGAGATGCGGGAATGGCTTATTCCTTAACCAACAACGTCTGCGGTCCTCCTATAGCTTCTGCGAAATCGCTTCTACATTCTAACTTCTGCATCTGCAGTCTTCCACTTGCCTCCAGCCCAGTCCGCTTATGTGTAACATCATCCACTTCTGCGAATTCATATATGTGACCACAATTTTGTAGATGCAAAATCACAAGACTCAGCAATCTTCAGCAATGCCAGCATAACTCAAACTGATCCGAAATGAATCTAAAACATGCCCGAAGCACGTGGGACCCTGTCCAAACACACCAACCAATCCCAAAACATAACATGGACCTACTCGAGGCCTAGAATCATACCAAACAACATCAAAACCATGAACCGCGCCTCAATTTGAACATAAAGAACTAATCCAAATTTCCAAATTCAAAACTTACATCGAATATGCCTAAAAAACTCGGAATGACCTCAATTATTAAATTCTAGTACCAAATGACAGGACAGAACTATTCCAACTCCCAGAACCACAATCTGAACCTCATAGCATCAAAACAATCTCCTGGTCAAACCTATAAGTCTTATAAACCTTCAACTTATTAATTTTTGCCAAATAGAACCAAATCAACATAGAAAACCCCAAATCAAAATCCGGGCATACACCTAAGTCCAAAATCACCTTACAAACCTATTGGAACCATTAAAGCACCATTCTTGGGTCATCTACATAAAACTCAAACTCCGGCCAATGCTTACAACTTAAGCCTCCAACCAACAGACTATGTATCCCAATTCAATCCAAAACTCCCCTGAATCCAAACTAACCATCCCCCGCTAGTTAGATAATAACAAATACACATATGTAAAGCATCAAATGGGGGAAACGAGGCAAAAATACATAAAATGACCGGTCGGGTCATTACATAACACCATTATCTCCAATCACAATCTCCTTATCACTACACCGCTAAGCGTGTCTTTCAACACTAACAAGTGAGGATCATCAAACTAAAAATGCCATAACACAAGCAAGAACCCTGTTAAGCTCCAAATCATCCAACCTGACGAATCGGTTGGCCAAAGCCTGAATATCCATGGCTTGTGGCCTCTCCACTATCGCTAAAAATGGCACACTATTCATGCTCTCTGCTATTCTGCTCAAGGCATCAACCACAACATTGGCCTTCCTCGAATGATATAATATGATGATATCATAGTCTTTTAATAACTCCAACCATATCCATTGTCGTAAATTATGGTCTTTCTGCGAGAACAGGTGTTGGAGACTCCGATGGTCGGTATAGACCTCACGTGGAACCCCGTATGGATAGTGCCTCCAAATCATGAGAGCGTGAACAGGGGATGCAAACTCCAAATCATGCACAGGGTAATTCTTCTCGTAAACCTTTAACTTACGAGACGCATAGTCAATCACCCTACTGTCCTACATCAATACTGCACCAAGTCCAATACGCGAATATCATAATATACAGTGTAAGAGCCCGAACTTGTAGGAAACACAACCACTGGGGCTATAGTCAATGCAATCTTGAGCTTCTAAAATCTCGTCTCACACTTATCGGACCATCTGAAAAATGCACCCTTCGAGGTCAACTTGGTCAATAGGGCAGACATAGATGAAAACCCCTCCATGAACCGATGATAGTAAGCTACCAAGAAGCATCGAATCTCCATAGATTAAGTATGATTAGGCCAATTGTGAACTACCTAAATGTTCTTATGATCCACCTTGATACCCTCGTACGACACCCCATGACCCAAAAAGGCAATTGAGTCTAACCAGAACTCACACTTTGAAAACTTGGCATACAATTGACAATCCTTCTAAGTCTGAAGCACTACCGTAGGTGCTGCTCATGCTCCTATCGACTGCAGAAGTAAGCAAAAATATCATCAATGAAGACAATCATGAAGGAATCCATTTAAGGCTTGAACACTCGGTTCATCAATTCCATAAAGGCTGTCGGGCATTAGTCAAGCCAAATGGCATCACCAAGAACTCATTTTGACAAAATTGAGTCCTAAAAGCTAACTCAGGGACATATCATTCCCCAATCTTCACCAAATTGTAGCTAGATCGTAAATCAATCTTTGAAAACACCTCGGCACCCTGAAGCTGGTCAAATAAACCACCAATCCACGACAATGGATACTTGTTATTTATAGTGAACTAGTTTAACTTCCGATAATTTATGCACATCCTCATCAACCTGTACTTTTTCTTAACAAACAACATTGGCGCACCCCTGGGTGAAACACTCGATCTGATGAACCCCTTGTCAAGCAAATCCTGCAAATTATCCATTAAATCTTTCAACTCAGCTAGAGCCATACGATACGGTGGAATAGAAATGGGTTGAGTGCCCGAAACCAAATAAATGAAGAAGTTGATACCCTTGTTGGGTTGCATACCCTCCATATCTATATGAAACACCTCAGGAAACTCACTCAAGACCCGTACCGAATCCATAGAAGGAACCTCCACACTAAAATCACAGATATATGCCAAATACTCCAAACACTTCTTCTCGACCATATGTCGAGCCTTCAAATATGAAACCACCCTACTAGTTGAGTGACCAATAGTCCCTCTCTACTCCAATCTAGGCAACCACAACATGGATAAAGTCATAGTCTTTGCATGGCAATCCCAGATAGCCTGATACAGGGACAATCATTCCATACTATAATGACACGGCCGGTTGTTTCGAGAGTTATAGCCCTGGTCCCCTATTAACTGCTTCTCCCATATCTTTTTCTACTATTGTGAGTTGCCGGGAGGTTTCGTTTTGGTTTTTGGAGTGTTTTAGGAGACTTAGTCCCTAAATGGAGGTTTAGCCTTAGGATTTTGACCGTAATCGGAACTGCATGAAGACGACTTCGGAATTGAGTTTTGTCGGTTCCGTAAGCTCCGTTATGTGATTTTGGACTTAGGGGCATTTCTGGATAGTGTTTTGGAGGTCTGTAGCTCATTTAGGCTTCAAATGGCAAAAGTCAAAATTTTGGATATTTCCGAAAGTTGGAGTAGGTTCGTACGGTTGAATATGACATGTGTGAAAATATTGGGGTCAATCGGACGTGGTTTGCTGGGTTTCGGCATCGGTTGTGGAAATTTAAAGTTTCAAGTTCTTTAAGTTTGAATTGGAGGGCGATTTGTGATTTTAGCATTGTTTGAGGGCTCGACTAAGTTCGTATGGTGTTTTAGGACTTTTTGGTATCTTTGGTTGAGGTCCCGGGGGCCTCGGGTGTGTCTCGGCGCATTATCGGAAGAGTTTTGGACTTAGAGAAAGGGATCAAGTTCTGTGACCTGGTGCATCTTGTTTCCTTATACGCGATCGTGAGAGAGATGCTGCGATTGCATAGGCTTAGCTAGGCAGAGGAACTTTTGTTCTTCGCGTTTGCGGGCAGAAGGATGCGAACGCGTAGTGGTGTGAAGTGGTGGTTCGCGAACGCATGGCCAAGGTCACGTTCGCGTAGAGTTAAGGAGGCTAAATTTGGGCCACGCGCTTTGCTCATCGCGAACGCGTGAGGATGTTCGCAATCATGTAAGTCTAAGAGCCAGTACATCGCGTTCACTTGGTGTTTTACGTGTTCGCATAGGGTTAAATCCTAGGGCAGCGAAGTTGTTCTTCGCGATCGCGAAGCTATTTCCGTTATCGCGATTAAGGAATCACTGGGCAGACTTATATCATTTCAAAAAATGAGGGTTTGGCCATTTTTATCAAAACTTGAGTTTGGGAGCTCGAATTTGGACGAGGTTTCAGGGGATTTTCACAGACATCGATTGGGTAATGATTCTACACTTGATTTTTGTTATATCACACTAATCTATCATTAATTGGATCATTAAATTTCGGATTTGGGTTGAAAATTGGGGGAAAATGGGAAGAAGTTCTTCAATTAAGATTTTGTTTTTTGATTGGGATTTTGACATCGGATTTGGATGATTTTTGTACGAGTGAACTCATGAGTGAATGTGTGTTCATATTTTGTAACTTTTACCCGATTCCTAGACGTGGGCCCGAGGAGACCTTTTGGGCC
>NW_027438827.1:0-17960 GCF_000715075.1 Nicotiana tabacum | reverse complement strand
AAAGGAAAAGTTCCGTTTAGGGTTTAAAACCCTAATGCTGATTGCATGGAAAAGCTCAGTTTAGGGTTTAAAACCCTAATGCTGGCTGAAAGGAAAAAGTTCAGTTTAGGGTTTAAAACCCTAATGCTGACTAAAAGGAAAAGTTCAGTTTAGGGTTTAAAACCCTAATGCTGACTGAAAGAAAAAGTTCAGTTTAGGGTTTAAAACCCTAATGCTGACTGAAAGAAAAAGTTCAGTTTAGGGTTTAAAACCCTAATGCTGGCTGAATGGAAAAAGTTCAGTTTAGGGTTTAAAACCCTAATGCTGACTGAAAGAAAAAGTTCAGTTTAGGGTTTAAAACCCTAATGCTGACTAAAAGGGAAATTCAGTTTAGGGTTTAAAACCCTAATGCTGATTACATGGAAAAGCTCAGTTTAGGGTTTAAAACCCTAATGCTGGCTGAAAGGAAAAAGTTCAGTTTAGGGTTTAAAACCCTAATGCTGACTAAAAGGAAAATTCAGTTTAGGGTTTAAAACACTAATGCTGATTGCATGGAAAAGCTCAGTTTAGGGTTTAAAACCCTAATGCTGGCTGAATGGAAAAAGTTCAGTTTAGGGTTTAAAACCCTAATGCTGATTGCATGGAAAAGCTCAGTTTAGGGTTTAGAACCCTAATGCTGGCTGAATGGAAAAGGTTCAGTTTAGGGTTTAAAACCCTAATGCTGATTACATGGAAAAGCTCAGTTTAGGGTTTAAAACCCTAATGCTGGCTGAAAGGAAAAAGTTTAGTTTAGGGTTTAAAACCCTAATGCTGACTAAAAGGAAAAGTTTCGTTTAGGGTTTAAAACCCTAATGCTGATTGCATGGAAAAGCTCAGTTTAGGGTTTAAAACCCTAATGCTGGCTGAAAGGAAAAAGTTCAGTTTAGGGTTTAAAACCCTAATGCTGACTAAAAGGAAAAGTTCAGTTTAGGGTTTAAAACCCTAATGCTGACTGAAAGAAAAAGTTCAGTTTAGGGTTTAAAACCCTAATGCTGACTGAAAGAAAAAGTTCAGTTTAGGGTTTAAAACCCTAATGTTGACTGGAAGGAAAAGTTCAGTTTAGGGTTTAAAACCCTAATGCTGATTGCATGGAAAAGCTCAGTTTAGGGTTTAAAACCTTAATGCTGGCTGAAAGGAAAATTCAGTTTAGGGTTTAAAACCCTAATGTTGATTGCATGGAAAAGCTCAGTTTAGGGTTTAAAACCCTAATGCTGGCTGAAAGGAAAAAGTTCAGTTTGGGTTTAAAACCCTAATGCTGACTAAAAGGAAAATTCAGTTTAGGGTTTAAAACCCTAATTCTGATTGCATGGAAAAGCTCAGTTTAGGGTTTAAAACCCTAATGCTGGCTGAAAGGAAAAAGTTCAATTTAGGGTTTAAAACCCTAATGCTGACTAAAGGAAAAATTCAGTTTAGGGTTTAAAACCCTAATGCTGACTAAAAGGAAAATTCAGTTTAGGGTTTAAAACCCTAATGCTGACTGAAAGAAAAAGTTCAGTTTAGGGTTTAAAACCCTAATGCTGACTGGAAGGAAAAGTTCAGTTTAGGGTTTAAAACCCTAATGCTGATTGCATGGAAAAGCTCAGTTTAGGGTTTAAAACCTTAATGCTGGCTGAAAGGAAAATTCAGTTTAGGGTTTAAAACCCTAATGTTGATTGCATGGAAAAGCTCAGTTTAGGGTTTAAAACCCTAATGCTGGCTGAAAGGAAAAAGTTCAGTTTAGGGTTTAAAACCCTAATGCTGACTAAAAGGAAAATTCAGTTTAGGGTTTAAAACCCTAATGCTGATTACATGGAAAAGCTCAGTTTAGGGTTTAAAACCCTAATGTTGGCTGAAAGGAAAAGTTCAATTTAGGGTTTAAAACCCTAATGCTGACTAAAAGGAAAATTCAGTTTAGGGTTTAAAACCCTAATGTTGATTGCATGGAAAAGCTCAGTTTAGGGTTTAAAACCCTAATGGTGGCTGAATGGAAAAAGTTCAGTTTAGGGTTTAAAACCCTAATGCTGATTGCATGGAAAAGCTCAGTTTAGGGTTTAAAACACTAATGCTGGCTGAATAGAAAAAGTTCAGTTTAGGGTTTAAAACCCTAATGCTGACTAAAAGGAAAAGTTCAGTTTAGGGTTTAAAACTCTAATGCTGATTGCATGGAAAAGCTCAGTTTAGGGTTTAAAACTCTAATACTGGCTGAAAGGAAAAAGTTCAGTTTAGGGTTTAAAACCCTAATGCTGACTAAAAGGAAAAGTTCAGTTTAGGGTTTAAAACCCTAATGCTGACTGAAAGAAAAAGTTCAGTTTAGGGTTTAAAACCCTAATGCTGACTAAAAGGGAAATTCAGTTTAGGGTTTAAAACCCTAATGCTGATTGCATGGAAAAGCTCAGTTTAGGGTTTAAAACCCTAATGCTGGCTGAAAGGAAAAAGTTCAATTTAGGGTTTAAAACCCTAATGCTGACTAAAGGAAAAATTCAGTTTAGGGTTTAAAACCCTAATGCTGACTAAAAGGAAAATTCAGTTTAGGGTTTAAAACCCTAATGCTGATTACATGGAAAAGCTCAGTTTAGGGTTTAAAACCTTAATGCTGGCTGAAAGGAAAATTCAGTTTAGGGTTTAAAACCCTAATGCTGATTGCATGGAAAAGCTCAGTTTAGGGTTTAAAACCCTAATGCTGGCTGAAAGGAAAAAGTTCAGTTTAGGGTTTAAAACCCTAATGCTGGCTGAAAGGAAAAAGTTCAGTTTAGGGTTTAAAACCCTAATGCTGACTAAAGGAAAAATTCAGTTTAGGGTTTAAAACCCTAATGCTGACTAAAAGGAAAATTCAGTTTAGGGTTTAAAACCCTAATGCTGATTGCATGGAAAAGCTCAGTTTAGGGTTTAAAACCCTAATGCTGACTGGAAGGAAAAGTTCAGTTTAGAGTTTAAAACCCTAATGCTGACCAAAAGGAAAATTCAGTTTAGGGTTTAAAACCCTAATGCTGATTACATGGAAAAGCTCAGTTTAGGGTTTAAAACCCTAATGCTGACTAAAAAAAATTCAGTTTAGGGTATAAAACCCTAATGCTATTTACATGGAAAAGCTCAGTTTAGGGTTTAAAACCCTAATGCTGGCTGAATGGAAAATTCAGTTTAGGGTTTAAAACCCTAATGCTGATAACATGGAAAAGCTCAGTTTAGGGTTTAAAACCCTAATGCTGGCTGAATGGAAAAAGTTCAGTTTAGATTTTAAAACCCTAATGCTGACTAAAAGGAAAATTCAGTTTAGGGTTTAAAACCCTAATGCTGATTGCATGGAAAAGCTTAGTTTAGGGTTTAAAACCCTAATGCTGGCTGAAAGGAAAAAGTTCAGTTTAGGGTTTAAAACCCTAATGTTGACTAAGGAAAAAATTCAGTTTAGGGTTTAAAACCCTAATGCTGACTAAAAGGAAAATTCAGTTTAGGGTTTAAAACCCTAATGCTGATTGCATGGAAAAGCTCAGTTTAGGGTTTAAAACAATAATGCTGGCTGAAAGGAAAAAGTTCAGTTTAGGGTTTAAAACCCTAATGCTGACTAAAGGAAAAATTCAGTTTAGGGTTTAAAACCCTAATGCTGACTAAAAGGAAAAGCTCAGTTTAGGGTTTAAAACCCTAATGCTGATTACATGGAAAAGCTCAGTTTAGGGTTTTAAAACCCTAATGCTGGCTGAAAGGAAAAGTTCAGTTTAGGGTTTAAAACCCTAATGCTGACTAAAAGGAAAATTCAGTTTAGGGTTTAAAACCCTAATGCTGACAAAAAGGGAAAGTTCAGTTTAGTGTTTAAAACACTAATGCTGACTGGAAGGAAAAGTTCAGTTTAGGGTTTAAAACCCTAATGCTGACTAAAAGGAAAATTCAGTTTAGGGTTTAAAATCCTAATGCTGACTAAAAGAAAAATTCAGTTTAGGGTTTAAAACCCTAATGCTGATTACATGGAAAAGCTCAGTTTAGGGTTTTAAAACCCTAATGCTGGCTGAAAGGAAAAGTTCAGTTTAGGGTTTAAAACCCTAATGCTGACTAAAAGGAAAATTTAGTTTAGGGTTTAAAACCCTAATGTTGATTGCATGGAAAAGCTCAGTTTAGGGTTTAAAACCCTAATGCTGGCTGAATGGAAAAGTTAAGTTTAGGGTTTTAAACCCTAATGCTGACTAAAAGGAAAATTCAGTTTAGGGTTTAAAACCCTAATGCTGACTGAAAGAAAAAGTTCAGTTTAGGGTTTAAAACCCTAATGCTGACTGAAAGAAAAAGTTCAGTTTAGGGTTTAAAACCCTAATGCTGACTGGAAGGAAAAGTTCAGTTTAGGGTTTAAAACCCTAAGGCTGACTAAAAGGAAAATTCATTTTAGGGTTTAAAACCCTAATGCTGATTACATGGAAAAGCTCAGTTTAGGGTTTAAAACTCTAATGCTGATTACATGGAAAAGCTCAGTTTAGGGTTTAAAACCCTAATGCTGGCTGAAAGGAAAAAGTTCAGTTTAGGGTTTAAAACCCTAATGCTGGCTGAATGGAAAAAGTTCAGTTTAGGGTTTAAAACCCTAATGCTGACTGAAAGAAAAAGTTCAGTTTAGGGTTTAAAACCCTAATGCTGACTAAAAGGGAAATTCAGTTTAGGGTTTAAAACCCTAATGCTGATTACATGGAAAAGCTCAGTTTAGGGTTTAAAACCCTAATGCTGGCTGAAAGGAAAAAGTTCAGTTTAGGGTTTAAAACCCTAATGCTGACTATAAGGAAAATTCAGTTTAGGGTTTAAAACACTAATGCTGATTGCATGGAAAAGCTCAGTTTAGGGTTTAAAACCCTAATGCTGGCTGAATGGAAAAAGTTCAGTTTAGGGTTTAAAACCCTAATGCTGACTAAAAGGAAAAGTTCAGTTTAGGGTTTAAAACCCTAATGCTGACTGAAAGAAAAAGTTCAGTTTAGGGTTTAAAACCCTAATGCTGACTAAAAGGGAAATTCAGTTTAGGGTTTAAAACCCTAATGCTGATTGCATGGAAAAGCTCAGTTTAGGGTTTAAAACCCTAATGCTGGCTGAAAGGAAAATGTTCAATTTAGGGTTTAAAACCCTAATGCTGACTAAAGGAAAAATTCAGTTTAGGGTTTAAAACCCTAATGCTGACTAAAAGGAAAATTCAGTTTAGGGTTTAAAACCCTAATGCTGATTACATGGAAAAGCTCAGTTTAGGGTTTAAAACCTTAATGCTGGCTGAAAGGAAAATTCAGTTTAGGGTTTAAAACCCTAATGCTGATTGCATGGAAAAGCTCAGTTTAGGGTTTAAAACCCTAATGCTGGCTGAAAGGAAAAAGTTCAGTTTAGGGTTTAAAACCCTAATGCTGGCTGAAAGGAAAAAATTCAGTTTAGGGTTTAAAACCCTAATGCTGACTAAAGGAAAAATTCAGTTTAGGGTTTAAAACCCTAATGCTGACTAAAAGGAAAATTCAGTTTAGGGTTTAAAACCCTAATGCTGATTGCATGGAAAAGCTCAGTTTAGGGTTTAAAACCCTAATGCTGACTGGAAGGAAAAGTTCAGTTTAGAGTTTAAAACCCTAATGCTGACCAAAAGGAAAATTCAGTTTAGGGTTTAAAACCCTAATGCTGATTACATGGAAAAGCTCAGTTTAGGGTTTAAAACCCTAATGCTGACTAAAAAAAATTCAGTTTAGGGTATAAAACCCTAATGCTATTTACATGGAAAAGCTCAGTTTAGGGTTTAAAACCCTAATGCTGGCTGAATGGAAAATTCAGTTTAGGGTTTAAAACCCTAATGCTGATAACATGGAAAAGCTCAGTTTAGGGTTTAAAACCCTAATGCTGGCTGAATGGAAAAAGTTCAGTTTAGATTTTAAAACCCTAATGCTGACTAAAAGGAAAATTCAGTTTAGGGTTTAAAACCCTAATGCTGATTGCATGGAAAAGCTTAGTTTAGGGTTTAAAACCCTAATGCTGGCTGAAAGGAAAAAGTTCAGTTTAGGGTTTAAAACCCTAATGTTGACTAAGGAAAAAATTCAGTTTAGGGTTTAAAACCCTAATGCTGACTAAAAGGAAAATTCAGTTTAGGGTTTAAAACCCTAATGCTGATTGCATGGAAAAGCTCAGTTTAGGGTTTAAAACAATAATGCTGGCTGAAAGGAAAAAGTTCAGTTTAGGGTTTAAAACCCTAATGCTGACTAAAGGAAAAATTCAGTTTAGGGTTTAAAACCCTAATGCTGACTAAAAGGAAAAGCTCAGTTTAGGGTTTAAAACCCTAATGCTGATTACATGGAAAAGCTCAGTTTAGGGTTTTAAAACCCTAATGCTGGCTGAAAGGAAAAGTTCAGTTTAGGGTTTAAAACCCTAATGCTGACTAAAAGGAAAATTCAGTTTAGGGTTTAAAACCCTAATGCTGACAAAAAGGGAAAGTTTAGTTTAGTGTTTAAAACACTAATGCTGACTGGAAGGAAAAGTTCAGTTTAGGGTTTAAAACCCTAATGCTGACTAAAAGGAAAATTCAGTTTAGGGTTTAAAATCCTAATGCTGACTAAAAGAAAAATTCAGTTTAGGGTTTAAAACCCTAATGCTGGCTGAATGGAAAAGTTAAGTTTAGGGTTTTAAACCCCTAATGCTGGCTGAAAGGAAAAGTTCAGTTTAGGGTTTAAAACCCTAATGCTGACTAAAAGGAAAATTTAGTTTAGGGTTTAAAACCCTAATGTTGATTGCATGGAAAAGCTCAGTTTAGGGTTTAAAACCCTAATGCTGGCTGAATGGAAAAGTTAAGTTTAGGGTTTTAAACCCTAATGCTGACTAAAAGGAAAATTCAGTTTAGGGTTTAAAACCCTAATGCTGACTGAAAGAAAAAGTTCAGTTTAGGGTTTAAAACCCTAATGCTGACTGAAAGAAAAAGTTCAGTTTAGGGTTTAAAACCCTAATGCTGACTGGAAGGAAAAGTTCAGTTTAGGGTTTAAAACCCTAAGGCTGACTAAAAGGAAAATTCATTTTAGGGTTTAAAACCCTAATGCTGATTACATGGAAAAGCTCAGTTTAGGGTTTAAAACCCTAATGCTGGCTGAAAGGAAAAAGTTCAGTTTAGGGTTTAAAACCCTAATGCTGACTAAAGGAAAAATTCAGTTTAGGGTTTAAAACCCTAATGCTGACTAAAAGGAAAATTCAGTTTAGGGTTTAAAACCCTAATGCTGATTACATGGAAAAGCTCAGTTTAGGGTTTAAAACCCTAATGCTGGCTGAATGGAAAATTCAGTTTAGGGTTTAAAACCCTAATGCTGATAACAAGGAAAAGCTCAGTTTAGGGTTTAAAACCCTAATGCTGGCTGAAAGGAAAAAGTTCAGTTTAGGGTTTAAAACCCTAATGCTGACTAAAAGGAAAATTCAGTTTAGGGTTTAAAACCCTAATGCTGATTACATGGAAAAGCTCAGTTTAATGTTTAAAACCCTAATGCTGGCTGAAAGGAAAAGTTCAGTTTAGGGTTTAAAACACTAATGCTGACTAAAAGGAAAATTCAGTTTAGGGTTTAAAACCCTAATGCTGATTGCATGGAAAAGCTCAGTTTAGGGTTTAAAACCCTAATGCTGGCTGAATGGAAAAAGTTCAGTTTAGGGTTTAAAACCCTAATGCTGATTGCATGGAAAAGCACAGTTTAGGGTTTAAAACCCTAATGCTGGCTGAATGGAAAAAGTTCAGTTTAGGGTTTAAAACCCTAATGCTGACTAAAAGGAAAAGTTCAGTTTAGGGTTTAAAACTCTAATGCTGATTACATGGAAAAGCTCAGTTTAGGGTTTAAAACCCTAATGCTGGCTGAAAGGAAAAAGTTCAGTTTAGGGTTTAAAACCCTAATGCTGGCTGAATGGAAAAAGTTCAGTTTAGGGTTTAAAACCCTAATGCTGACTGAAAGAAAAAGTTCAGTTTAGGGTTTAAAACCCTAATGCTGACTAAAAGGGAAATTCAGTTTAGGGTTTAAAACCCTAATGCTGATTACATGGAAAAGCTCAGTTTAGGGTTTAAAACCCTAATGCTGGCTGAAAGGAAAAAGTTCAGTTTAGGGTTTAAAACCCTAATGCTGACTAAAAGGAAAATTCAGTTTAGGGTTTAAAACACTAATGCTGATTGCATGGAAAAGCTCAGTTTAGGGTTTAAAACCCTAATGCTGGCTGAATGGAAAAAGTTCAGTTTAGGGTTTAAAACCCTAATGCTGATTGCATGGAAAAGCTCAGTTTAGGGTTTAAAACCCTAATGCTGGCTGAATGGAAAAGGTTCAGTTTAGGGTTTAAAACCCTAATGCTGATTACATGGAAAAGCTCAGTTTAGGGTTTAAAACCCTAATGCTGGCTGAAAGGAAAAAGTTCAGTTTAGGGTTTAAAACCCTAATGCTGACTAAAAGGAAAAGTTCCGTTTAGGGTTTAAAACCCTAATGCTGATTGCATGGAAAAGCTCAGTTTAGGGTTTAAAACCCTAATGCTGGCTGAAAGGAAAAAGTTCAGTTTAGGGTTTAAAACCCTAATGCTGACTAAAAGGAAAAGTTCAGTTTAGGGTTTAAAACCCTAATGCTGACTGAAAGAAAAAGTTCAGTTTAGGGTTTAAAACCCTAATGCTGACTGAAAGAAAAAGTTCAGTTTAGGTTTTAAAACCCTAATGTTGACTGGAAGGAAAAGTTCAGTTTAGGGTTTAAAACCCTAATGCTGATTGCATGGAAAAGCTCAGTTTAGGGTTTAAAACCTTAATGCTAGCTGAAAGGAAAATTCAGTTTAGGGTTTAAAACCCTAATGTTGATTGCATGGAAAAGCTCAGTTTAGGGTTTAAAACCCTAATGCTGATTGCATGGAAAAGCTCAGTTTAGGGTTTAAAACCCTAATGCTGGCTGAAAGGAAAAAGTTCAATTTAGGGTTTAAAACCCTAATGCTGACTAAAGGAAAAATTCAGTTTAGGGTTTAAAACCCTAATGCTGACTAAAAGGAAAATTCAGTTTAGGGTTTAAAACCCTAATGCTGACTGAAAGAAAAAGTTCAGTTTAGGGTTTAAAACCCTAATGCTGACTGGAAGGAAAAGTTCAGTTTAGGGTTTAAAACCCTAATGCTGATTGCATGGAAATGCTCAGTTTAGGGTTTAAAACCTTAATGCTGGCTGAAAGGAAAATTCAGTTTAGGGTTTAAAACCCTAATGTTGATTGCATGGAAAAGCTCAGTTTAGGGTTTAAAACCCTAATGCTGGCTGAAAGGAAAAAGTTCAGTTTAGGGTTTAAAACCCTAATGCTGACTAAAAGGAAAATTCAGTTTAGGGTTTAAAACCCTAATGCTGATTACATGGAAAAGCTCAGTTTAGGGTTTAAAACCCTAATGTTGGCTGAAAGGAAAAGTTCAATTTAGGGTTTAAAACCCTAATGCTGACTAAAAGGAAAATTCAGTTTAGGGTTTAAAACCCTAATGTTGATTGCATGGAAAAGCTCAGTTTAGGGTTTAAAACCCTAATGGTGGCTGAATGGAAAAAGTTCAGTTTAGGGTTTAAAACCCTAATGCTAATTGCATGGAAAAGCTCAGTTTAGTGTTTAAAACCCTAATGCTGGCTGAATAGAAAAAGTTCAGTTTAGGGTTTAAAACCCTAATGCTGACTAAAAGGAAAAGTTCAGTTTAGGGTTTAAAACTCTAATGTTGATTGCATGGAAAAGCTCAGTTTAGGGTTTAAAACCCTAATACTGGCTGAAAGGAAAAAGTTCAGTTTAGGGTTTAAAACCCTAATGCTGACTAAAAGGAAAAGTTCAGTTTAGGGTTTAAAACCCTAATGCTGACTGAAAGAAAAAGTTCAGTTTAGGGTTTAAAACCCTAATGCTGACTAAAAGGGAAATTCAGTTTAGGGTTTAAAACCCTAATGCTGATTGCATGGAAAAGCTCAGTTTAGGGTTTAAAACCCTAATGCTGGCTGAAAGGAAAAAGTTCAATTTAGGGTTTAAAACCCTAATGCTGACTAAAGGAAAAATTCAGTTTAGGGTTTAAAACCCTAATGCTGACTAAAAGGAAAATTCAGTTTAGGGTTTTAAACCCTAATGCTGATTACATGGAAAAGCTCAGTTTAGGGTTTAAAACCCTAATGCTGGCTGAAAGGAAAAAGTTCAGTTTAGGGTTTAAAACCCTAATGCTGGCTGAAAGGAAAAAGTTCAGTTTAGGGTTTAAAACCCTAATGCTGACTAAAGGAAAAATTCAGTTTAGGGTTTAAAACCCTAATGCTGACTAAAAGGAAAATTCAGTTTAGGGTTTAAAACCCTAATGTTGATTGCATGGAAAAGCTCAGTTTAGGGTTTAAAACCCTAATGCTGACTGGAAGGAAAAGTTCAGTTTAGAGTTTAAAACCCTAATGCTGACCAAAAGGAAAATTCAGTTTAGGGTTTAAAACCCTAATGCTGATTACATGGAAAAGCTCAGTTTAGGGTTTAAAACCCTAATGCTGACTAAAAAAAATTCAGTTTAGGGTATAAAACCCTAATGCTATTTACATGGAAAAGCTCAGTTTAGGGTTTAAAACTCTAATGCTGGCTGAATGGAAAATTCAGTTTAGGGTTTAAAACCCTAATGCTGATAACATGGAAAAGCTCAGTTTAGGGTTTAAAACCCTAATGCTGGCTGAATGGAAAAAGTTCAGTTTAGATTTTAAAACCCTAATGCTGACTAAAAGGAAAATTCAGTTTAGGGTTTAAAACCCTAATGCTGATTGCATGGAAAAGCTCAGTTTAGGGTTTAAAACCCTAATGCTGGCTGAAAGGAAAAAGTTCAGTTTAGGGTTTAAAACCCTAATGTTGACTAAGGAAAAAATTCAGTTTAGGGTTTAAAACCCTAATGCTGACTAAAAGGAAAATTCAGTTTAGGGTTTAAAACCCTAATGCTGATTGCATGGAAAAGCTCAGTTTAGGGTTTAAAACAATAATGCTGGCTGAAAGGAAAAAGTTCAGTTTAGGGTTTAAAACCCTAATGCTGACTAAAGGAAAAATTCAGTTTAGGGTTTAAAACCCTAATGCTGACTAAAAGAAAAAGCTCAGTTTAGGGTTTAAAACCCTAATGCTGATTACATGGAAAAGCTCAGTTTAGGGTTTTAAAACCCTAATGCTGGCTGAAAGGAAAAGTTCAGTTTAGGGTTTAAAACCCTAATGCTGACTAAAAGGAAAATTCAGTTTAGGGTTTAAAACCCTAATGCTGACTAAAAGGGAAAGTTCAGTTTAGTGTTTAAAACACTAATGCTGACTGGAAGGAAAAGTTCAGTTTAGGGTTTAAAACCCTAATGCTGACTAAAAGGAAAATTCAGTTTAGGGTTTAAAATCCTAATGCTGACTAAAAGAAAAATTCAGTTTAGGGTTTAAAACCCTAATGCTGATTACATGGAAAAGCTCAGTTTAGGGTTTTAAAACCCTAATGCTGGCTGAAAGGAAAAGTTCAGTTTAGGGTTTAAAACCCTAATGCTGACTAAAAGGAAAATTTAGTTTAGGGTTTAAAACCCTAATGTTGATTGCATGGAAAAGCTCAGTTTAGGGTTTAAAACCCTAATGCTGGCTGAATGGAAAAGTTAAGTTTAGGGTTTTAAACCCTAATGCTGACTAAAAGGAAAATTCAGTTTAGGGTTTAAAACCCTAATGCTGACTGAAAGAAAAAGTTCAGTTTAGGGTTTAAAACCCTAATGCTGACTGAAAGAAAAAGTTCAGTTTAGGGTTTAAAACCCTAATGCTGACTGGAAGGAAAAGTTCAGTTTAGGGTTTAAAACCCTAATGCTGACTAAAAGGAAAATTCATTTTAGGGTTTAAAACCCTATTGCTGATTACATGGAAAAGCTCAGTTTAGGGTTTAAAACCCTAATGCTGGCTGAAAGGAAAAAGTTCAGTTTAGGGTTTAAAACCCTAATGCTGACTAAAGGAAAAATTCAGTTTAGGGTTTAAAACCCTAATGCTGACTAAAAGGAAAATTCAGTTTAGGGTTTAAAACCCTAATGCTGATTACATGGAAAAGCTCAGTTTAGGGTTTAAAACCCTAATGCTGGCTGAATGGAAAATTCAGTTTAGGGTTTAAAACCCTAATGCTGATTACATGGAAAAGCTTAGTTTAGGGTTTAAAACCCTACTGCTGGCAGAATGGAAAAAGTTCAGTTTAGGGTTTAAAATCCTAATGCTGACTAAAAGGAAAATTCAGTTTAGGGTTTAAAACTCTAATGCTGATTGCATGGAAAAGCTCAGTTTAGGGTTTAAAACCCTAATGCTGGCTGAAAGGAAAAAGTTCAGTTTAGGGTTTAAAACCCTAATGTTGACTAAAGGAAAAATTCAGTTTAGGGTTTAAAACCCTAATGCTGACTAAAAGGAAAATTCAGTTTAGGGTTTAAAACCCTAATGCTGATTGCATGGAAAAGCTCAGTTTAGGGTTTAAAACCCTAATGCTGGCTGAAAGGAAAAAGTTCAGTTTAGGGTTTAAAACCCTAATGCTGACTAAAGGAAAAATTCAGTTTAGGGTTTAAAACCCTAATGCTGACTAAAAGGAAAAGCTCAGTTTAGGGTTTAAAACCCTAATGCTGATTACATGGAAAAGCTCAGTTTAGGGTTTTAAAACCCTAATGCTGGCTGAAAGGAAAAGTTCAGTTTAGGGTTTAAAACCCTAATGCTGACTAAAAGGAAAATTCAGTTTAGGGTTTAAAACCCTAATGCTGACTAAAAGGGAAAGTTCAGTTTAGTGTTTAAAACACTAATGCTGACTGGAAGGAAAAGTTCAGTTTAGGGTTTAAAACCCTAATGCTGACTAAAAGGAAAATTCAGTTTAGGGTTTAAAATCCTAATGCTGACTAAAAGAAAAATTCAGTTTAGGGTTTAAAACCCTAATGCTGATTACATGGAAAAGCTCAGTTTAGGGTTTTAAAACCCTAATGCTGGCTGAAAGGAAAAGTTCAGTTTAGGGTTTAAAACCCTAATGCTGACTAAAAGGAAAATTTAGTTTAGGGTTTAAAACCCTAATGTTGATTGCATGGAAAAGCTCAGTTTAGGGTTTAAAACCCTAATGCTGGCTGAATGGAAAAGTTAAGTTTAGGGTTTTAAACCCTAATGCTGACTAAAAGGAAAATTCAGTTTAGGGTTTAAAACCCTAATGCTGACTGAAAGAAAAAGTTCAGTTTAGGGTTTAAAACCCTAATGCTGACTGAAAGAAAAAGTTCAGTTTAGGGTTTAAAACCCTAATGCTGACTGGAAGGAAAAGTTTAGTTTAGGGTTTAAAACCCTAATGCTGACTAAAAGGAAAATTCATTTTAGGGTTTAAAACCCTATTGCTGATTACATGGAAAAGCTCAGTTTAGGGTTTAAAACCCTAATGCTGGCTGAAAGGAAAAAGTTCAGTTTAGGGTTTAAAACCCTAATGCTGACTAAAGGAAAAATTCAGTTTAGGGTTTAAAACCCTAATGCTGACTAAAAGGAAAATTCAGTTTAGGGTTTAAAACCCTAATGCTGATTACATGGAAAAGCTCAGTTTAGGGTTTAAAACCCTAATGCTGGCTGAATGGAAAATTCAGTTTAGGGTTTAAAACCCTAATGCTGATTACATGGAAAAGCTTAGTTTAGGGTTTAAAACCCTACTGCTGGCAGAATGGAAAAAGTTCAGTTTAGGGTTTAAAATCCTAATGCTGACTAAAAGGAAAATTCAGTTTAGGGTTTAAAACTCTAATGCTGATTGCATGGAAAAGCTCAGTTTAGGGTTTAAAACCCTAATGCTGGCTGAAAGGAAAAAGTTCAGTTTAGGGTTTAAAACCCTAATGTTGACTAAAGGAAAAATTCAGTTTAGGGTTTAAAACCCTAATGCTGACTAAAAGGAAAATTCAGTTTAGGGTTTAAAACCCTAATGCTGATTGCATGGAAAAGCTCAGTTTAGGGTTTAAAACCCTAATGCTGGCTGAAAGGAAAAAGTTCAGTTTAGGGTTTAAAACCCTAATGCTGACTAAAGGAAAAATTCAGTTTAGGGTTTAAAACCCTAATGCTGACTAAAAGGAAAATTCAGTTTAGGGTTTAAAACCCTAATGCTGATTACATGGAAAAGCTCAGTTTAGGGTTTTAAAACCCTAATGCTGGCTGAAAGGAAAAGTTCAGTTTAGGGTTTAAAATCCTAATGATGACTAAAAGGAAAATTCAGTTTAGGGTTTAAAACCCTAATGCTGTTTACATGGAAAAGCTCAGTTTAGGGTTTTAAAACCCTAATGCTGGCTAAAAGGAAAAGTTCAGTTTAGGGTTTAAAACCCTAATGCTGACTAAAAGGAAAATTTAGTTTAGGGTTTAAAACCCTAATGCTGATTGCATGGAAAAGCTTAGTTTAGGGTTTAAAACCCTAATGCTGGCTGAATGGAAAAAGTTCAGTTTAGGGTTTAAAACCCTAATGCTGATTGCATGGAAAAGCTCAGTTTAGGGTTTAAAACCCTAATGTTGGCTGAATGGAAAAAGTTAAGTTTAGGGTTTTAAACCCTAATGCTGACTAAAAGGAAAATTCAGTTTAGGGTTTAAAACCTTAATGCTGACTGAAAGAAAAAGTTCAGTTTAGGGTTTAAAACCCTAATGCTGACTGAAAGAAAAAGTTCAGTTTAGGGTTTAAAACCCTAATGCTGACTGGAAGGAAAAGTTCAGTTTAGGGTTTAAAACCCTAATGCTGACTAAAAGGAAAATTCATTTTAGGGTTTAAAACCCTAATGCTGATTACATGAAAAAGCTCAGTTTAGGGTTTAAAACCCTAATGCTGGCTGAAAGGAAAAAGTTCAGTTTAGGGTTTAAAACCCTAATGCTGACTAAAGGAAAAATTCAGTTTAGGGTTTAAAACCCTAATGCTGACTAAAAGGAAAATTCTGTTTAGGGTTTAAAACCCTAATGCTGATTACATGGAAAAGCTCAGTTTAGGGTTTTAAAACCCTTATGCTGGCTGAAAGGAAAAGTTCAGTTTAGGGTTCAAAACCCTAATGCTGACTAAAAGGAAAATTCAGTTTAGGGTTTAAAACCCTAATGCTGACTAAAAGGGAAAGTTCAGTTTAGGGTTTAAAACCCTAATGCTGACTGGAAGGAAAAGTTCAGTTTAGGGTTTAAAACCCTAAAGCTGACTAAAGGGAAAATTCAGTTTAGGGTTTAAAATCCTAATGCTGACTAAAAGGAAAATTCAGTTTAGGGTTTAAAACCCTAATGCTGATTGCATGGAAAAGCTCAGTTTAGGGTTTAAAACCCTAATGTTGGCTGAATGGAAAAAGTTAAGTTTAGGGTTTTAAACCCTAATGCTGACTAAAAGGAAAATTCAGTTTAGGGTTTAAAACCTTAATGCTGACTGAAAGAAAAAGTTCAGTTTAGGGTTTAAAACCCTAATGCTGACTGAAAGAAAAAGTTCAGTTTAGGGTTTAAAACCCTAATGCTGACTGGAAGGAAAAGTTCAGTTTAGGGTTTAAAACCCTAATGCTGACTAAAAGGAAAATTCATTTTAGGGTTTAAAACCCTAATGCTGATTACATGAAAAAGCTCAGTTTAGGGTTTAAAACCCTAATGCTGGCTGAAAGGAAAAAGTTCAGTTTAGGGTTTAAAACCCTAATGCTGACTAAAGGAAAAATTCAGTTTAGGGTTTAAAACCCTAATGCTGACTAAAAGGAAAATTCTGTTTAGGGTTTAAAACCCTAATGCTGATTACATGGAAAAGCTCAGTTTAGGGTTTTAAAACCCTTATGCTGGCTGAAAGGAAAAGTTCAGTTTAGGGTTCAAAACCCTAATGCTGACTAAAAGGAAAATTCAGTTTAGGGTTTAAAACCCTAATGCTGACTAAAAGGGAAAGTTCAGTTTAGGGTTTAAAACCCTAATGCTGACTGGAAGGAAAAGTTCAGTTTAGAGTTTAAAACCCTAAAGCTGACTAAAGGGAAAATTCAGTTTAGGGTTTAAAATCCTAATGCTGACTAAAAGGAAAATTCAGTTTAGGGTTTAAAACCCTAATGCTGATTACATGGAAAAGCTCAGTTTAGGGTTTTAAAACCCTAATGCTGGCTGAAAGGAAAATTTTAGTTTAGGGTTTAAAACCCTAATGCTGACTAAAAGGAAAATTCAGTTTAGGGTTTAAAACCCTAATGCTGATTGCATGGAAAAGCTCAGTTTAGGGTTTAAAACCCTAATGCTGGCTGAATGGAAAAAGTTCAGTTTAGGGTTTAAAACCATAATGCTGATTGCATGGAAAAGCTCAGTTTAGGGTTTAAAACACTAATACTGGCTGAATGGAAAAAGTTCAGTTTAGGGTTTTAAACCCTAATGCTGACTAAAAGGAAAATTCAGTTTAGGGTTTAAAACCCTAATGCTGACTGAAAGAAAAAGTTCAGTTTAGGGTTTAAAACCCTAATGCTGACTGAAAGAAAATGTTCAGTTTAGGGTTTAAAACCCTAATGCTGACTGGAAGGAAAAGTTCAGTTTAGGGTTTAAAACCCTAATGCTGACTAAAAGTAAAATTCATTTTAGGGTTTAAAACCCTAATGCTGATTACATGGAAAAGCTCAGTTTAGGGTTTAAAACACTAATGCTGGTTGAATGGAAAAAGTTCAGTTTAGGGTTTAAAACCCTAATGCTAACTAAAAGGAAAATTCAGTTTAGGGTTTAAAACACTAATGCTGATTGCATGGAAAAGCTCAGTTTAGGGTTTAAAACCCTAATGCTGGCTGAATGGAAAAAGTTCAGTTTAGGGTTTAAAACCCTAATGCTGATTGCATGGAAAAGCTCAATTTAGGGTTTAAAACCCTAATGCTGGCTGAAAGGAAAAAGTTCAGTTTAGGATTTAAAACCCTAATGCTGATTGCATGGAAAAGCTCAGTTTAGGGTTTAAAACCCTAATGCTGGCTGAATGGAAAAAGTTCAGTTTAGGGTTTAAAACTCTAATGCTGACTAAAAGGAAAATTCAGTTTAGGGTTTATAACCCTAATGCTGACTGAAAGAAAAAGTTTAGTTTAGGGTTTAAATCCCTAATGCTGACTGAAAGAAAAAGTTCAGTTTAGGGTTTAAAACCCTAATGCTGACTGGAAGGAAAAGTTCAGTTTAGGGTTTAAAACCCTAATGCTGACTAAAAGGAAAATTCAGTTTACGGTTTAAAACCCTAATGCTGATTACATGGAAAGCTCAGTTTAGGGTTTAAAACCCTAATGCTGGCTGAATGGAAAAGGTTCAGTTTAGGGTTTAAAACCCTAATGCTGACTAAAAGGAAAATTCAGTTTAGGGTTTAAAACCCTAATGCTGATTGCATGGAAAAGCTCAGTTTAGGGTTTAAAACCCTAATGCTGGCTGAAAGGAAAAAGTTCAGTTTAGGGTTTAAAACCCTAATGCTGACTAAAAGGAAAATTCAGTTTAGGGTTTAAAACCCTAATGCTGATTACATGGAAAAGCTCAGTTTAGGGTTTAAAACCCTAATGCTGG
The DNA here is from genome assembly GCF_000715075.1 of Nicotiana tabacum. Taxonomy (NCBI): domain Eukaryota; kingdom Viridiplantae; phylum Streptophyta; class Magnoliopsida; order Solanales; family Solanaceae; genus Nicotiana; species Nicotiana tabacum. Next base: position 543 of record NW_027438827.1, on the reverse strand, counting down.
CTGAAAGGAAAAGTTCAGTTTAGGGTTTAAAACCCTAATGCTGACTAGAAGGAAAATTCAGTTTAGGGTTTAAAACCCTAATGCTGATTGCATGGAAAAGCTCAGTTTAGGGTTAAAAACCCTAATGTTGGCTGAATGGAAAAAGTTCAGTTTAGGGTTTAAAACCCTAATGCTGATTGCATGGAAAAGCTCAGTTTAGGGTTTAAAACCCTAATGCTGGCTGAATGGAAAAAGTTCAGTTTAGGGTTTAAAACCCTAATGCTGACTAAAAGGAAAATTCAGTTTAGGGTTTAAAACCCTAATGCTGATTGCATGGAAAAGCTCAGTTTAGGGTTTAAAACCCTAATGCTGGCTGAAAGGAAAAAGTTCAGTTTAGGGTTTACAACCCTAATGCTGACTAAAAGGAAAAGTTCAGTTTAGGGTTTAAACCCTAATGCTGATTGCATGGAAAAGCTCAGTTTAGGGTTTAAAACCCTAATGCTGGCTGAAAGGAAAAAGTTCAGTTTAGGGTTTAAAACCCTAATGCTGACTAAAAGGAAAAGT
>NW_027438826.1:0-18000 GCF_000715075.1 Nicotiana tabacum | reverse complement strand
CCTACTTCTGCCTAACATTTTCCTTCAACTCCCCAGGCACTGTTCAATCCAAAAATTCCTAACCTCCCTTCGCAAAAGTGTAAGGATGACTATGCAACCAAAGTGCGGCACGCAAAATGGTTATGCAGTCACATAATTGGCCGCGAAATCGATATCAGAAATGCTCAAGAAAATTGCCTCACTATGCGACCATTCTGCGATCCGCAGAGTGGTTCTGCGGCCGCAGAACGGGCCATAGAAATGCCTACTTCTGCCTAACATTTTCCTTCAACTCCCCAGGCACTGTTCAATCAAAAATGTATGAACCTCCCTTTGCAAAAGTCTAAGGATGACTATGCGACCAATGTGCGGCCCGAGAAACGTTTATGCGGTCACATAATTGTCCGCGAAATCGACATAAAAAATGCCCCAGAAAACTGCCTCACTCTGCGACCATTCTGCGGTCCGCAAAGAGGCTCTGCGGCCACAGAACGGGCCGTAGAAATGCCTACTTCTGCCAAACATTTTCCATCAACTCCCCAGGCACTGTTCAATCCAAAAAGTCCGAACCTCCCTTCGCAAACGTGTAAGGATGACTATGCGACCAAAGTGCGGCCCACAAAATGGTTATGCAGTCGCATAATTGGCCGCGAAATTGACATAAAAATGCCCCAAAAAACTGCCTCACTCTGCGACCATTCTGCGGTCTGCATATTGGCCTTGCGGCTGCAGAACGGGCCGTAGAAATGCCTACTTCTGCCCAACATTCTCCTTCAACTTCCCAGGCACTGTTCAATCACAAAAGTCCAAACCTCCCTTCGCAAAAGTCTAAGGATAACAATGTGACCAAAGTGCGGCCTGCGAAATGGTTATGCGATCGCATAATTGGCCGCAAAATCGACATAAAAATGCCCCAAAAAACTGCCTCACTCTACGACCATTCTGCAGTCCGCATAGAGGTTCTGTGGCCGCAGAATGGGCCGTAGAAATGCCTACTTCTGCCTAACATTTTCCTTCAACTCCCTAGCCACTGTTCAATCCGAAAAGTCCGAACCTCCCTTCGCAAAAGTGTAAGGATGACAATGTGACCAAAGTGCAGCCCGAGAAATGGTTATGCAGTAGCATAATTGGCCGCGAAATCTACATAAAAAATGCCCTAGAAAACTCCCTCACTCTGCGACCTTTCTGCGGTCCGCAGAGTGGTTCTGCTTTTGCCCAACGTTTTCCTTCAATTCCTAAGGCACTATTCAATCTAAAAAGTCCAAACCTCAATTTGGAAAAGTCTAAGGATGACTATGCGACCAAAGTGCGGCCCGCGAAACGTATATGCGGTCGCATAATTGGGCACGAAATCGACATCAAAAACACCCAAGAAAACAGCCTCACTCAGCGACCATTATGCGGTTCGCATAGTGCTTCTACTTCTGCCCAACATTTTCCTTCAACTCCACAGGCAGTGTTAAATCCAAAAAGTCCGAACCTCCATTTGCGAAAGTCTAAGGATCACTATTTGCAATAGTGGTTCTGCGGCCGTAGTACAGGCCGCAGAAATGCCTACTTCTGCTCAACATTTTCCTTCAACTCCCCAGGCACTGTTCAATCACAAAATTCCAAACCTCCCATTGCAAAAGTCTAATAATGACTATGCGACCAAAGTGCGGCCCGCAAAATGGTTATGCGGTCTTATAATTGGCAGTGGAATCGATATAAAAAATGCCCGAGCAAACTTCCTCACTCTGCGACCATTATGCGGTCCGCATAGTCGTTCTACTTCAGCCCAACATTTTCCTTCAACTCCCCAGGCACCGTTCAATCCAAAAAGCCCGAAGCTCCATTCACAAGAGTCTAAGGATGACTATGCGACCAAAGTGCGGCCCGCAAAACGGTTATGCGGTCACATAATTATCGGCAAAATTGACATAAAAAATGCCCCAGAAAACTACCTCACTCTGCGACCATTCTGCAGTCCACTGACTGGTTTGGCAACCGCAGAACGTGTCGCAGAAATGCCTACTTCTGCCCAACATTTTCCTTCATCTCCCCCGGCACTATTCAATCACAAAAGTTTGAACCTCCCTTCGCAAAAGTCTAAGGATAACAATGTGACCAAAGTGTGGCCTGCGAAATGGTTATGCGGTCGCATAATTGGCCGCAAAATCGACATAAAAATGCCCTAAAAAACTGCCTCACTCTGCGACCATTCTGCGGTCTGCATAGTGGTCCTGCGGCTGCAGAACGGGTCGCAGAAATGCCTACTTCTGCCCAACATTCTCCTTCAATTCCCCAGGCACTGTTCAATCACAAAAGTCCGAACCTCCCTTCGCAAAAGTCTAAGGATAACAATGTGACCAAAATGCGGCCCGCGAAATAGTTATGCAGTCGCATAATTGGCCGCGAAATCGACATAAAAATGCCCCAAAAAACTGCCTCACTCTACGACCATTCTGCAGTCCGCATAGAGGTTCTGCGGCCGCAGAATGGGCCGTAGAAATGCCTACTTCTGCCTAACATTTTCCTTCAACTCCCTAGCCACTGTTCAATCCGAAAAGTCCGAACCTCCCTTCGCAAAAGTGTAAGGATGACAGTGTGACCAAAGTGAAGCCCGCGAAATGGTTATGCAGTAGCATAATTGGCCGCGAAATCTACATCAAAAATGCCCTAGAAAACTCCCTCACTCTGCGACCATTCTGCGGTCCGCAGAGTGGTTCTGCTTTTGCCCAACATTTTCCTTCAACTCCTAAGGCACTATTCAATCTAAAAAGTCCAAACCTCCATTTGGAAAAGTCTAAGGATGACTATGCGACCAAAGTGCGGCCCACGAAACGTATATGCGGTCGCATAATTGGGCACGAAATCGACATCAAAAACACCCAAGAAAACAGCCTCACTCAGCGACCATTATGCGGTTCGCATAGTGCTTCTACTTCTGCCCAACATTTTCCTTCAACTCCACAGGCAGTGTTAAATCCAAAAAGTCTGAACCTCCATTTGCGAAAGTCTAAGGATCCCTATTTGCAATAGTGGTTCTGCGGCCGTAGTACAGGCCGCAGAAATGCCTACTTCTGCTCAACATTTTCCTTCAACTCCCCAGGCACTGTTCAATCACAAAATTCCAAACCTCCCATTGCAAAAGTCTAATAATGACTATGCGACCAAAGTGCGGCCCGCAAAATGGTTATGCGGTCTTATAATTGGCAGCGAAATCGACATAAAAAATGCCCGAGCAAACTTCCTCACTCTGCGACCGTTATGCGGTCTGCATAGTCGTTCTACTTCAGCCCAACATTTTCCTTCAACTCCCCAGGCACTGTTTAATCCAAAAAGTCCGAACCTCTATTCGCAAGAGTCTAAGGATGACTATGCGACCAAAGTGCGGCTCGCGAAACGGTTATGTGGTCACAGAATTATCGGCAAAATTGACATAAAAAATGCCCCAGAAAACTACCTCACTCTGCGACCATTCTGCAGTCCACTGACTGGTTTTGCGACCGCAGAACGTGTCGCAGAAATGCCTACTTCTGCCCAACATTTTCCTTCATCTCCCCCGGCACTGTTCAATCACAAAAGTTTGAACCTCCCTTCGCAAAAGTCTAAGGATAACAATGTGACCAAAGTGCAGCCTGCGAAATGGTTATGCGATCGCATAATTGGCCGCAAAATCGACATAAAAATGCCCCAAAAAATTGCCTCACTCTGCGACCATTCTGCGGTCTGCATAGTGGTCCTGCGGCTGCAGAACGGGTCGCAGAAATGCCTACTTCTGCCCAACATTCTCCATCAATTCCCCAGGCACTGTTCAATCACAAAAGTCCGAACCTCCCTTCGCAAAAGTCTAAGGATAACAATGTGACCAAAATGCGGCCCGCGAAATAGTTATGCAGTCGCATAATTGGCCGCGAAATCGACATAAAAAACACCCCAGAAAATAGCCTCACTCAGCGACCATTATGCGGTTCGCATAGTACATCTACTTCTGCCCAACATTTTCCTTCAACTCCACAGGTAGTGTTAAATCCAAAAAGTCCAAACCTCCATTTCCAAAAGTCTAAGGATCACTATTTGCAATAGTGGTTCTGCGGCCGAAGTACGGGCCGTAGAAATGCCTACTTCTGCTCAACATTTTCCTTCAACTCCCCAGGCACTGTTCAATCACAAAAGTCTGAACCTCCCATCGCAAAATTCTAAGGATGACTATGCAACCAAAGTGCGGCCCGCAAAACAGTTATGCGGTCTTATAATTGGTAGCAGAATCGACATAAAAAATGCCCGAGAAAACTTCCTCACTCGGCGACCATTCTGCGGTCCGGATAGTGCTTCTTCTTCTGCCTAACTTTTTCCTTCAACTCCCCAGGCACTGTTCAATCCAAAAAGTCCGTACCTCCCTTCGCAAGACTCTAAGGATGACTATGCGACCAAAGTGCAGCACGCGAAATGGTTATGCGGTCACATAATTGGCCGCGAAATCGACATAAAAAATGCCCCAGAAAACTGCCTCACTCTGCGACCATTCTGCAGTCCACAGACTGGTTTTGCGACCGCAGAACGTGCCGCAGAAATGCCTACTTCTGCCCTACATTTTCCTTCATCTCCCTAGGCACTGTTCAATCCAAAAAGTCCGAACCTCCCTACGCAAAAGTGTAAGGATGACTATACGACCAAAATGCGGCCCCGCAAAATGGTTATGCAGTCGCATAATTGGCCGCGAAATCGACATAAAAAATGCCCCAGAAAACTGACTCACTCAGCGACAATTATGCGGTCCCCATAGTGCTTCTACTTCTACCCAACGTTTTCCTTCAATTCCTAAGGCGCTATTCAATCCAAAAAGTCCAAACCTCCATTTGCAAAAGTCCAAGGATGTCTATGCAGCCAAAGTGCGGCCCGCGAAACGTATATGCGGTCGCATAATTGGCCACGAAATCGACATAAAAAACACCCCAGAAAATAGCCTCACTCAGCGACCATTATGCGGTTCGCATAGTGCATCTACTTCTGCCCAATATTTTCCTTCAACTCCACAGGTAGTGTTAAATCCAAAAAGTCCAAACCTCTATTTCCAAAAGTCTAAGGATCACTATTTGCAATAGTGGTTCTGCGGCCGAAGTACGGGCCGTAGAAATGCCTACTTCTGCTCAACATTTTCCTTCAACTCCCCAGGCACTGTTCAATCACAAAAGTCTGAACCTCCCATCGCAAAATTCTAAGGATGGCTATGCAACCAAAGTGCGGCCCACAAAACAGTTATGCGGTCTTATAATTGGCAGCAGAATCGACATAAAAAATGCCCGAGAAAACTTCCTCACTCGGCGACCATTCTGCGGTCCGCATAGTGCTTCTTCTTCTGCCCAATTTTTTCCTTCAACTCCCCAGGCACTGTTCAATCCAAAAAGTCCGTACCTCCCTTCGCAAGACTCTAAGGATGACTATGCGACCAAAGTGCAGCACGCGAAATGGTTATGCGGTCACATAATTGGCCGCGAAATCGACATAAAAAATGCCCCAGAAAACTGCCTCACTCTGCGACCATTCTGCAGTCCACAGACTGGTTTTGCGACCGCAGAACATGCCGCAGAAATGCCTACTGCTACCCTACATTTTCCTTCATCTCCCTAGGCACTGTTCAATCCAAAAAGTCTGAACCTCCCTACGCAAAAGTGTAAGGATGACTATACGACCAAAATGCGGCCCCGTAAAATGGTTATGCAGTCACATAATTGGCCGCGAAATCGACATAAAAAATGCCCCAGAAAACTGACTCACTCAGCGACCATTATGCGGTCCTCATAGTGCTTCTACTTCTACCCAACGTTTTCCTTCAATTCCTAAGGCGCTATTCAATCCAAAAAGTCCAAACCTCCATTTGCAAAAGTCCAAGGATGACTATGCAGCCAAAGTGCGGCCCGCGAAACGTATATGCGGTCGCATAATTGGCCACGAAATCGACATCAAAAACACCCCAGAAAACAGCCTCACTCATCGACCATTATGCAGTTCGCATAGTGCTTCTACTTCTGCCCAACATTTTCCTTCAACTCCACAGGCAGTGTTAAATCCAATGAGTCCAAACCTCCATTTGAAAAATTCTAAGGATCACTATTTGCAATAGTGGTTCTGCGGCCGCAGTACGGGCCGCAGAAATGCCTACATCTGCCCAACATTTTCCTTCAACTCCCTAGGCACTGTTCAATCACAAAATTCCAAACCTCTCATCGCAAAAGTCTAATGATGACTATGCGACCAAAGTGCGGCCCGCAAAACAGTTATGCTGTCTTATAATTGGCAGCGGAATTGACATAAAAAATGCCTGAGCAAACTTCCTCACTCTGCGACCATTATGCGGTCTGCATAGTCATTCTACTTCAGCCCAACATTTTCCTTCAACTCCCCAGGCACTGTTAAATCCAAAACGTCCGAACCTCTATTCGCAAGAGCCTAAGGATGACTATGCCCCAGAAAACTGCCTCACTCTGCGACTATTCTGAAGTCCACTGACTGGTTTTGCGACGGCAGAGCGTGCAGCAGAAATGCCTACTTCTGCCCAACATTTTCCTTCAAATCCCCAGGCACTGTTCAATCAAAAAAGTCCGACCCTCCCTTCGCAAAAGTGTAAGGATGACTATGCGACAAAAGTGCAGTCCGCAAAATGGTTATGCAGTCGCATAATTGGCCGCGAAATCGACATAAAAAATGCCCCAGAAAACTGACTCACTCTGCGACCATTCTGCGGTCCGCATAATGGTTTTGCGGCCGCAGAACGGGCCGCAGAAATGCCTACTTCTGCCCAACATTCTCCTTCAACTCCCCAGGCATTGTTCAATAACAAAAGTCCGAACCTCCCTTAACCAAAGTCTAAGGATAAAAATGTGACCAAAGTGCGGCCCGCTAAATGGTTATGCGGTCGCATAATTGGCCGCGAAATCTACATAAAAAACGCCCCAGAAAACAGCCTCACTCAGCGACCATTATGCGGTTCGCATAGTGCTTCTACTTCTGCCCAACATTTTCCTACAACTCCACAGGCAGTGATAAATCCAAAAAGTTCGAACCTCTATTTCCAAAAGTCTAAGGATAACTATTTGCAATAGTGGTTCTGCGGCTGCAGTACGTGTCGCACAAATGCCTACTTCTGCTCAACATTTTCCTTCAATTCCCCAGGCACTGTTCAATCAAATAGGTCCGAACCTTCCATCGCAAAAGTCTAAGGATGACTATGCAACCAAAGTGCGGCCCGCAAAATGCTTATGAGGTCTTATAATTGGTAGCGGAATCGACATAAAAAATGCTCGAGAAAACTTCCTCACTCAGCGACCATTCTGCGGTCCTCATAGTGCTTCTTCTTCTGCCCAACATTTTCCTTCAACTCCCCAGGCACTGTTCAATCCAAAAAGTCCGAACCTCCCTTCGCAAGACTCTAAGGATGACTATGCGACCAAAGTGCAGCACGCGAAAGGGTTATGCGATCACATAATTGGCCGCGAAATCGACATCAAAAATGCCCCAGAAAACTGCCTCACTCTGCGACCATTCTGCAGTCCACAGACTAGTTTCACGACCACAGAACGTGTTGTAGAAATGCCTACTTCTGCCAAACATTTTCCTTCATCTCCCCAGGCAATGTTCAATCTAAAAAGTCCGAACCTCTCTATGCAAAAGTGTATGGATGACTATGCGACCAAAGTGCAGCCCGCAAAATGGTTATGCAGCCGCATAATTGGCCGCGAAATCGACATAAAAAATGCCCCAGAAAACTACCTCACACTGCGACCATTCTGCGGTCCGCATAGTAGTTTTGCGGCCATACGCAGATAAGGCCGCAGAAATGCCTACTTCTGCCCAATATTTTCCTTCAACTCCATAGCCACTGTTCAATCCGAAAAGTCCGAACCTCCCTTCGCAAAAGTCTAAGGATGACTATGCGACCAAAGTTCAGCCTGCAAAACGGTTATGCGGTCGCATATTTGGCAGCGGAATTGACATAATAAATTCCAGTGAAAACTTCCTCACTCTGCGACCATTCTGCGGTCTGCAGAGTGGTTTTACGGCCACACAACGGGCCGTAGAAATGCCTACTTCTGCCCAGCATTCTCCTTCAACTCCCTAGGCACTGTACAATCACAAAAGTCAAAACCTCCCTTCGCAAAAGTCTAAGGATAACATTGTCACCAAAGTGCGGCCCGCGAAATGGTTATGCGGTCGCATAATTGGCCGCGAAATCGACATAAAAAATGCCCCAGAAAACTGACTCACTCTGCGACCATTCTGCGGTCCGTATAGTGGTTATGCGGCCGCAGAAATCCTACTTCTGCCCAACATTCTCCTTCAACTCCCCAGGAACTGTTCAATCATAAATGTCCGAACCTCCCTTCACAAAAGTCTAAGGATAAAAATGTGACCAAAGTGCGGCCCGCGAAATGGTTATGCGGTCGCATAATTGGCCGCGAAATCTACATAAAAAACACCCCAGAAAACAGCCTTACTTAGAGACCATTATGCGGTTCGCATAGTGCGTCTACTTCTGCCCAACATTTTCCTTCAACTCCACAAGCAGTGTTAAATCCAAAAAGTCCGAACCTCTATTTGCAAAAGTCTAAGGATAACTATTTGCAATAGTGGTTCTGCGGCTGCAGTACGTGTCGCACAAATGCCTACTTCTGCTCAACATTTTCCTTCAATTCCCCAGGCACTGTTCAATCAAATAGGTCCGAACCTTCCATCGCAAAAGTCTAAGGATGACTATGCAACCAAAGTGCGGCCCGCAAAATGCTTATGAGGTCTTATAATTGGTAGCGGAATCGACATAAAAAATGCTCGAGAAAACTTCCTCACTCAACGACCATTCTGCGGTCCTCATAGTGCTTCTTCTTCAGCCCAACATTTTCCTTCAACTCCCCAGGCACTGTTCAATCCAAAAAGTCCGAACCTCCCTTCGCAAGACTCTAAGGATGACTATGCGACCAAAGTGCAGCACGCGAAAGGGTTATGCGATCACATAATTGGCCGCGAAATCGACATCAAAAATGCCCCAGAAAACTGCCTCACTCTGCGACCATTCTGCAGTCCACAGACAAGTTTTACGACCGCAGAACGTGCCGTAGAATGCCTACTTCTGCCAAACATTTTCCTTCATCTCCCCAGGCACTGTTCAATCCAAAAAGTCCGAACCTCCCAATGCAAAAGTGTAAGGATGACTATGCGACCAAAGTGCGGCCCGCAAAATGGTTATGCAGCCGCATAATTGGCCGCGAAATCGACATAAAAAATGCCCCAAAAAACTACCTCACTCTGCGATCATTCTACGGTCCGCATAGTAGTTCTGCAGCCACAAAAAGGGCCGCAGAAATGTCTACTTCTGCCCAACATTTTCCTTCAACTCCCTAGCCACTGTTCAATCCAAAAATTCCAAACCTCCCTTCACAAAAGTGTAAGGATGAGTATGCGACCAAAGTGCGGCCCGCGAAATATTTATGCAGTCGCATAATTGGCCGCGAAATTGACATAAAAAACACCCAAGAAAACTGCCTCACTCTGTGACCATTCTTCGGTCCGCAGAGTGGTTCTGCGGCCGCAGAAATGCCTACTTCTGCCCAACATTTTCCTTCAACTCCCAGGCACTATTCAATCACAAAATTCCGAACCTCCTATCGCAAAAGTCTAAGGATGACTATGCGAACAAAGTGCGGCCCGAAAACAGTTATGCGGTCTTATAATGGGCAGTAGAATTGACATAAAAAATGCCCGAGAAAACTTCCTCGCTCTACGACCATTCTACGGTCCGTATAGTACTTCTACTTCTGCCCAACATTTTCCTTCAACTCCCGAGGCACTTTTCAATCCAAAAAGTCCGAACCTCCCTTCGGAAAAGTCTAAGGATGACTATGCGACCAAAGTGCGCCCCGCAAAACGGTTTTGCGACAGCATAATTGGCCGCAAAATCGACATCAAAAATGCCCCAGAAAACTGCCTCACTCTGCGACCATTATGCGGTCCGCATAGTGGTTCTGCGGCCGCAAAACAGGCTGCAGAAATGCCTACTTCTGCCCAATATTTTCTTTCAAATCCCATACACTGTTCAATCTAAAAAGTCCGAACCTCCCTTCAACAAAGTGTAAGGATGACTATGCGACCAAAGTGCGGCCCGTGAAATGGTTTTGCAGTCGCATAATTGGCCGCGAAATCGACATAAAAAATGCCCCAAAAAACTACCTCACTCTGCGATCATTCTATGGTCCGCATAGTAGTTCTGCGGCCACAAAAAGGGCCGCAGAAATGTCTACTTCTGCCCAACATTTTCCTTCAACTCCCTAGCCACTGTTCAATCCGAAAATTCCAAACCTCCCTTCGCAAAAGTGTAAGGATGAGTATGCGACCAAAGTGCGGCCCGCAAAATATTTATGCAGTCGCATAATTGGCCACGAAATTGACATAAAAAACACCCAAGAAAACTGCCTCACTCTGTGACCATTCTTCGGTCCGCAGAGTGGTTCTGCGGCCGCAGAAATGCCTACTTCTACCCAACATTTTCCTTCAACTCCCAGGCACTGTTCAATCCAAAAAGTCCGAACCTCCCTTCGCAAAAGTCTAAGGATAACAATGTGACCAAATTGCGGCCCGCAAAATGGTTATGCGGTCGAATAATTAGCTGCGAAATTGACATAAAAAATGCCCCAAAAAACTGCCTCACTTTGCAACCATTCGGCGGACCGCATAGAGGTTCTGCGGCCACAGAATGGGTCGTAGAAATGCCATACTTCTGCCCAACATTTTCCTTCAACTCCCTAGCCATTGTTCAATCCGAAAAGTCCGAACCTCCCTTCGCAAAAATGTAAGGATGACTATACGACCAAAGTAAGGCCCTCGAAAGTGTTATGCAGTCGCATAATTGGCCTCGAAATCGACATCAAAAAAGCCCTAGAAAATTGCCTCACTCAGCGACCATTCTACAGTCCGCAGACTGGTTTTGCGACCGCTGAACGTGCCATAGAAATACCTACTTCTGCCCAACATTTTCCTTCAACTCCCCAGGCACTGTTTAATCCAAAAAGTCCAAACCTCCCTTCGCAAAAGTCTAAGGATGACTATGCGACCAAAGTGCGGCCCGCGAAACCGTTATGCGATCGCACAATTGGCCGCGAAATCAACATCAAAAACTTCCCAAAAAACTTCCTCACTCTACGACCATTCTGCGGTTCGAATAGTGGTTATGCGGCCACAATACGAGCCGCAGAAATGCCTACTTCTGCCCAACATTTTCCTTTAACTCCCCAGGCACTTTTCAATCTGAAAAGTCCGAACCTCCTTTTGCAAAAGTCTAAGGATAACAATGTGACCAAAGTGCGGCCCGCGAAATGGTTATGCAGTCGCATAATTGGCCGCGAAATTAACATAAACAATGCCCCAAAAAACTGCCTCACTCTGCGACCATTCTACGGCCGCAGAATCGGCCGTAGAAATGCCTACTTCTGCCAAACATTTTCCTTCCACTCCCTAGCCACTGTTCAATCCAAAAAGTCCGAACCTCCCTTCGCAAAAGTGTAAGGATGACTATGCGACCAAAGTGCGGCCCGTGAAACTGTTATGCGGTCGCATAATTGGCCTCGAAATCGACATCAAAAAAGCCCCAGAAAACTACCTCACTCAGCGACTATTCTGTAATCCACAGAGTGGTTTTACGACCGCAGAACGTGCCGCAGAAATGCCTACTTCTGCCCAACTACTCCCCAGACTCTGTTTAATCCAAAAGACCAAACCACCCCACGCAAAAGTGTAAGGATGACTATGCGACCAAAGTGCGGCCCGCGAAACAATTATGCGGTCGCATAATTGGTGGCGAAATTGACTTCAAGAACTTCCTAAAAAAGATCCTCACTCTACGACCAATTTGCGGTCCGCATAGAGGATCTGCGGCCGCAGTACGGGATGCAGAAATGCCTACTTCTGCTCAACATTTTCCTTCAACTCCCCTGGCACTGTTCAATCACAAAATTCCGAACCTCCCATCGCAAAAGTCTAAGGATGACTATGCGACCAAAGTGCGGCCCGAAAACGGTTATGCGGTCTTAATATTGGCAGCAGAATTGACATAAAAAATGCCCGAGAAAACTTCCTCGCTCTACGACCATTCTACGTTCTGTGTAGAAATTCCTACTTCTGCCAAACATTTTCCTTCAACTCCCCAGGCACTGTTCAATCCAAAAAGTCCGAACCTCCCTTCGCAAAAGTCTAAGGATGACTATGCGACCAAAGTGCGGCCCGCAAAACGGTTTTGCGGTAGCATAATTGGCCGCAAAATCGACATCAAAAATGTCCCAGAAAACTGCCTCACTCTGCGACCATTATGCGGTCCGCATAGTGGTTCTGCGGCCGCAAAACAGGCTGCAGAAATGCCTACTTCTGCCCAATATTTTCTTTCAAATCCCCAGGCACTGTTCAATCCAAAACATCCGAACCTCCCTTCGACAAAGTGTAAGGATGACTATGCGACAAAAGTGCGGCCCGTGAAATGGTTATGCAGTCGCATAATTGGCCGCTAATCGGCATAAAAAATGCCCCAGAACACTGCCTCACTATACGACCATATTGCGGTCCGCATAGAGGTTCTGCGGCCGCAGAATGGGTCGTAGAAATGCCTACTTTTGCCCAACATTTTCCTTCAACTCCCTAGCCACTATTCAATCCGAAAAGTCCGAACCTCCCTTCGCAAAAGTTTAAGGATGACTATGCGACCAAACTGCGGCCCGCTAATTAGTTTTGCAGTCGCATAATGGGCCGCGAAATCGACATCAAAAATGCCCCAAAAAACTGGCTCACTCTGCAACCATTCTGCGGTCCGTATAGTAGTTCTGCGGCCACAATAAGGGCAGCGGAAAGGGCCGCAGAAATGCCTACTTCTGCCCAACATATTCCGTTAACTCCATAGCCACTGTTCAATCCGAAAAGTCCGAACCTCCCTTCGCAAAAGTCTAAGGATGTCTATGCGACCAAAGTGCGGACCGCAAAATAGTTATGCAGTCGCATAATTGGCCGCGAAATCAACATAAAAAATGCCCTAGAAAACTGCCTCACTCTACAACCATAATGCGGTCCGCATAGAGTTTTTGCGGCCGCAGAATGGGCCGTAGAAATTCCTACTTCTGCCCAACATTTTCCTTCAACTCCCTAGCCACTATTCAATCCGAAAGGTCCGAACCTCCCTTCGCAAAAGTCAAAGGATGACTATGCGACCAAAGTGAGGCCCGCAAAATAGTTATGCAGTCACATAACTGGCCACGAAATCGACATCAAAAATGCCCCAAAAAACAGCCTCACTCTGTGACCATTCTGCTGTCCGAAGAGTGGTTCTGCTGCCGCAGAACCAGTAGCAAAAATGCCTACTTCTGCCCAACATTTTCCTTCAACTCCCCAGGCACTGTTCAATCCAAAAGGTCCAAACCTCCCTTCGCAAAAGTCTAAGGATGACTATGCGACCAAAGTCGGCCCGCAAAATGGTTATGTGGTCTTATAATTGGCAGCGGAATCGACATAAAAAATGCCCGAGAAAACTTCCTCATTCTGCGACCATTCTACGGTCTGTATACTGCTTGTACTTCTATCCAAAATTTTCCTTCAACTCCCTAGCCACTGTTCAATCCGAAAAGTCCGAACCTCCCTTCGCTAAAGTTTAAGGATGACTATGCGACCAAAGTGCGGACCGCTAAATGGTTTTGTAGTCGCATAATTGGCCGCAAAATCGACATAAAAAATGCCCCAGAAAACAGCCTCACTCTGCGACCATTCTGAGGTCCGCATAGCGGTTCTGCGGCCGCAAAACAGGCCGTAGAAATGCCTACTTCTGCCTAATATTTTCCTTCAACTCCCCAGGCATACTTCTGTAAGGATGTAAGGATGACTATGCAACCAAAGTCTGAACCTCCCTTCGACAAAGTGTAAGGATGACTATGCGACCAAAGTGCGGCCCATGAAATGGTTATGCAGTCGCATAATTGGCCGCGAAATCGACATTTAAAATGCCCCAGAAGACTGCCTCACTCTACGACCATATTGCGGTCCGCATAGAGGTTCTGCGGCGGCAGAATGGGCCGTAGAAATGCCTACTTCTGCCCAACATTTTCCTTCAACTCCCTAGCCACTTTTCAATTCGAAATGTCTGAACCTCCCTTCGCAAAAGTTTAAGGATGACTATGCGACAAAAGTGCGGCCTGCGAATTGGTTTTGCAGTCGCATAATGGGCCGCGAAATCGACATCAAAAATGCCCCAGAAAACTTCCTCACTCTGCGACCATTCTACGGTCCGCATAGTAGCTATGCGGCCACAAAAAAGGCCGCATAAAGGGCCGCAGAAATTCCTACTTCTGCCAAACATTTTCCTTCAACTCCATAGCCACTGTTCAATCCGAAAAGTATGAACCTCCCTTCGCAAAAGTCTAAGGATGAATATGTGACCAAAGTGCTTCCCGCAAAATAGTTATGCAGTCGCATAATTGGCCGCGAAATCGACATCAAAAATGACCCAGAAAACTGTCCCACTATGTGACCATTCTGCGGTCCGCAGAGTGGTTCTGCGGCCGTAGAAAGCGCCACAGAAATGCCTACTTCTGCCCAACATTTTCCTTCAACTCTATAGCTACTGTTCAATCCAAAAAGTCCGAACCTCCCTTTGCAAAAGTCTAAGGATGACTATGCGACCAAAGTGGGGCCCGCAAAATAGTTATGCAGTCGCATAATTGGCCGCAAAATCGACATCAAAAAATCCCCAGAAAACTGCCTCACTCTATGACCATTCTGCGGTCCGCAGAGTGGTTCTGCTGCAGCAGAGCCGGTAGCAAAAATGCCTACTTCTGCCAAACATTTTCCTTCAACTCCCCAGGCACTGTTCAATCCAAAAAGTCCAAACCTCCCTTCGCAAAAGTCTAAGGATGACTATGCGACCAAAGTGTGGCCCGCAAAACGGTTATGTGGTCTTATAATTGGCAGCGGAATCAACATAAAAAATGCCAGAGAAAACTTCCTCACTCTGCGACCATTCTACGGTCCGTATAGTGCTTGTACTTCAACCCAACATTTTCCTTCAACTCTATAGCCACTGTTCAATCCGAAAAGTCCGAACCTCCCTTCGCTAAAGTTTAAGGATGACTATGCGACCAAAGTGCGGCCCGCTAAATGGTTTTGTAGTCGCATAATTGGCCGCAAAATCTACATAAAAAATGCCCTAGAAAATAGCCTCACTCTGCGACCATTCTGCGGTCCGCATAGTGGTTCTGCGGCCGCAAACCAGGCCACAGAAATGCCTACTTCTGCCCAATATTTTCCTTCAACTCCCCAGGCCTACTTCTGTAAGGATGTAAGGATGACTATGCGACCAAAGTCCGAACCTCCCTTCGACAAAGTGTAAGGAGGACTACGCGACCAAAGTGCGGCCCATAAAATGGTTATGCAGTCGCATAATTGGCCGCAAAATTGACATAAAAAATGCCCCAGAAAACTTCCTCACTCTACGACCATATTGCGGTCCGCATAGAGGTTCTGCGGCCGCAGAATGGGCCGTAGAAATGCCTACTTCTACCCAACATTTTCCTTCAACTCCCTAGCCACTGTTCAATCCGAAAAGTCCGAACCTCCCTTCGCAAAAGTTTAAGGATGACTATGCGACCAAAGTGCGGCCTGCAAATAGGTTTTGCAGTCGAGTAATTGGCCGCGAAATCGACATCAAAAATGCCCCAGAAAACTGCCTCACTCTGCGACCATTCTGCGGTCTGCATAGTAGCTCTGCGGCCACAAAAAGGGCCGCAGAAATGCCTACTTCTGCCAAATATTTTCCTTCAACTCCATAGCCACTGTTCAATCCGAAAAGTATGAACGTCCCTTCCCAAAAGTCTAAGTATGACTATGCGACCAAAGTACGGCCCGCAAAATAGTTATGCAGTCCCATAATTGGCCGCGAAATCGACACCAAAAATGCCCCAGAAAACTGCCTCACTCTGTGACCATTTTGTGGTCCGTAGAGTGGTTTTGCGGCCACAGAAAGGGCCGCAGAAATGCCTACTTCTGCCCATTATTTTGCTTCAACTCCAAAGCCATTGTTCAATCCGAAAAGTATGAACCTCCCTTCGCAAAAGTCTAAGGATGACTATGCGACCAAAGTGCGGCCCGCAGAATAGTTATGCAGTCGCATAATTGGCCGCGAAATCGACAAAAAAAATGCCCCAGAAAATTGCTTCACTCTGTGACCATTCTGCGGTCCGCAGAGTGGTTCTGCGACCGCAGAAAGGGCCGCAAAAATGCCTACTTCTGCCCAACATTTTCCTTCAACTCCATAGCCACTGTTCAATCCGAAAAGTCCACACCTCCCTTCGCAAAAGTCTAAGGATGACAATGCGGCCAAAGTGGGGTCCGCAAAATAGTTATGCAGTCGCATAATTGGCCGCAAAATCGACATCAAGAAATCCCCAGAAAACTGCCTCACTCTATGACCATTCTGCGGTCCGCATAGTAGTTCTGCTGCCGCAGAACGGGCCACAGAAATGCCTACTTCTGCCCAACATTTTCCTTCAACTCCCCAGGCACTGTTCAATCCAAAAAGTCCAAACCTCCCTTCGCAAAAGTCTAAGGATAACAATGTGACAAAAGTGCGGCCCGCAAAATGGTTATGCGGTTGCATAATTGGCAACAAAATCGACATAAACAATGCCCCAAAAAATTAACTCACTTTGCGACCATTCTGCCGAGCGCATAGAGGTTCTGCGGCCGCATAATGTGACGTAGAAATGCCTACTTCTGCCCAAAATTTTCCTTCAACTCCTTAGCCACTATTTAATCCGAAAAGTCCAAACCTCCCTTGGCAAAAGTGTAAGGATGACTATGCGACCAAAGTGAGGCCCACGAAACTGTTATGCAGTCGCATAATTGGCCTAGAAATTGACATCAAAAAAGCCGCAGAAAACTGCCTCACTCAGCGACCATTTTGCAGTCCGCAGACTAGTTTTACGACCGCAGAACATGCCGTAGAAATACCTACTTGTGCCCAACATTTTCCTTCAACTCCCCAGGCATTGTTCAATCCAAAAAGTCCGAACCTCCTTTCGTAAAAGACTAAGGATAACAATGTGACCAAAGTTCGGCCCGCGAAATGGTTATGCGGTCGCATAATTGGATGCGAAATCAACATAAAATATGCCCCAAAAAATTGCTTCACTCTGTGACCATTCTACGGTCCGCATAGAGGTTCTCTGGCCGCAGAATGGGCCGTAGAAATTCCTAATTCTGCCCAACATTTTCCTTCAACTCCCCAGCCACTGTTCAATCCGAAAAGTCCGAACCTCCCTTCGCAAAAGTGTAAGGATGACTATGCGACCAAAGTGCGGCCCGTGAAACTGTTATGCGGTCGCATAATTGGCCTCGAAATCGACATCAAAAAAGCCCCTGAAAACTGACTCATTTAGCGACCATTCTATAGTCCGTAGACTGGTTTTGCGACAGCAGAACATGCCGCAGAAATGATTACTTCTGCCCAACATTTTCCTTCAACTCCTCAAGCACTGTTTAATCCAAAAAGTCCAAACCTCCTATCGCAAAAGTCTAAGGATGACTATGCGACCAAAGTGCATCCCGCGAAACGGTTATGCTATCACATAATTGGCCGCAAAATCGACTTCAAAAACTTCCCAGAAAACTTCCTCACTCTACGACTATTCTGCGGTCCGCATAGTGGTTCTGCTGCCGCAGTACGGGACGCATAAATGCCTACTTCTGCTCAACATTTTCCTTCAACTCCCCTAGCAATGTTCAATCACAAAAGTCTAAGGATGACTATGCGACCAAATTGCGGCCCGCAAAACGGTTATGTGGTTTTATAATTGGCAGCAGAATCGACATAAAAAACGCCCGAGAAAACTTCCTCACTCGGCGACCAATCTACGGTCCGCATAGTGCTTCTACTTTTGCCCAACATTTTCCTTCAACTCCCCAGGCACTGTTCAATCCATAAAGTCTGAACCTCCCTTCGCAAAAGTCTAAGGATGACTATGC
>NW_027438825.1:0-18019 GCF_000715075.1 Nicotiana tabacum | reverse complement strand
TCCAACAATGAAAGATAATGTCATGAACATACATAACATGGAACGACAAGACTGTCAAGAAACTATATATAAGGTACGAGCTACCATGCTGCCATGAAAGACTATACAACAAAAATCAGCCGACAAGGCATTCCAAACCATACATGAGTCGACACCTGTCTATGAGCCTCTAAAAGAACATAAGTGCTACAACATTGCCGGAACAGGGCCCCGACATACCCATAATGTCTATAACAAAATGCATACCAAGACCACGGCAAGTCCGAAGAAGGGATCTCGCCAATAACTACTGAACCGGATAGCCTACTATGATGGGGGAGCTGCGTCTACCCGTCTATCAGGACCTGCAGCACGACATGCGGCGTCCACAAATAAAAAGGACGTCAGTAAGAATAAAGTACTGAGTATGTAAGGCAGAAAAGCATAAGTGAGAACAGTAATGTAAACAGGGATAGAGAATATACAACCTGTGACATCTGGGTACCTCTGAGGGCTACTGACATGAAATACATGATACATACATATATATATACATAAACTTTTAAAACATACGCCTTTGTGGGCATCACCATCATCATATCGTACCCGGCCATAATAGGCTCGGTAAAACGTACCTGGCCATCATAGGGCTCGGTAGAATCGTACCCGGCCACGTGGAGCTCGGTAAAACCCAACTGATCAGTGGTTGCCCAATAGGTGCCGTACCCGGCCGACTATAGTGCGGCTCGGTAGAGTAAAATAGATACATATATATGATGCATGTTGGACTTATTGGAATCACATTTTGAACCTTTCGGAGTGACATAAGGTCGGTATCCTTCGTACACGTTATTAGGATTAACTCTTCATCATGAATCTTATAAGGATCAGGAACTACCAACAACATTGATAATATAAGAATAAGAGAAGTAACATCAATATTAATCATTTCATAAGAAGGGCAGCAATGTAAATACTGCTAGCTTCTAAGAGTAGAGTATCTTTGGGAGCTCGTTCATTACATTATGTACAATTGGAGTCGTGCAAAAGAATGAAGGGGATAGCCTCACATACCTTGTATATACTGCCCAACCTCAAGCTATGCAAATGTCACAACTCCTTAGTCTACAATAAGACAAATGACACTATCATTATCGTTTAAGCGTCGTAACTATTATGTATCGACCACAACCTATTTTACGATGAAACGGACAGCACCTCCCCTATTTATATGACTTCCCACAAGTCAATACAATCACCAAACAGCCCAAACAACATCATTAATAATCATATTGAGCCTCCAAAACAGTCCACCAACCAACAACATTACTACCAAGCCTTTCGATATATATTTCACAAGTTCTAGCTTCAACGACTTAGCCGCAACTTGGATAATCTTAAATATATATAGAGTAAGAGGTTCCTTACCTTTAAACAGAAAGAACAACTCCAATTTGACCTTAATTTTCAACGAAATATCCCTCCAATTGTGCCACAAGAACAAGGAAGCGAAACTAGCAATTAATTCGGGTTTTTCGGCACTAGAATTACTTTAGAAGACTTGAAATCACCTAGGGTTGATATTAAAAACTTTAAGGTGCATTTACAGAACATAAAACACTTAAAAGAACCTCCCACACGAGCTGGAACAACACAAAAATCAGCAACAACAAGAAGAACAAGAAACTTACTAGCGCCACGGGATTCCCGACATTTGATTTGTGTTGTTTGCCCTTTGTTTGGGTCTTGGATCATGAGAGAACCTTGCGAGACTGTTTTTAGGGTTCTAAGGTCTGAATATACTGAAAAATAATGACTTAAAACGGGGTTGAGGTATCATATATATATCCATATGTCTTAAACCGCCTATGTGGGCCCCATAGAGAGCTGTTTGGCGCACTCTCGCAAAAATGCGAATATCTCTCTATTCCAAGATCGTATCGACGAACGGTTTAATGTGTTGGAAACTAGACTCATAGATCTTCAATTTGATAGGTATATCACCCCATAATGCCAAGTACATTGGGAGAAAAATGTAGTAACATTTGACCTAAAGTTTAAGTAAAATTATAAACGTAAGTTGCGACAACATTTATCGACTTTTATTTCATAACTCGCTTGACTTCAAGACTTATGATACGGATATTATATGATTCAAATACATTAAAACATGACCTCTTGGAACAATTAATCACCTCTAGTGTTACCCGAAAATACGGGTTACAACATCCTTGATTCGTTTAACTAAAAATACTTGTTAACCACTCTTATACACCCTTGTATCGTTTAAGGCCAATAGGATTAACTTCTTATCATCTCAAAGATAATCTCTTCTTCGATTTACGTCAACTAACTTACGACGTGATCTAAGGTACGCGAATGTGGGTTGTAACACCTAGCAGGTGCGTGCACCGAGGTATTATGATCCGGGTAGTCCTTTGGCTATTACATGCCTTGTTTTGCTATCATGCTTCTTTGATATCATATTTTCTCCATTTATGTGACTACGTGGGATACTGTTCATGCTAGAAGTCATGCCAAGGCTACCTACTCAATTATTGGAGGCATGATAGGGCTATTTTCGCCATGTTAAGCTATTTTCTTTAGCCGTAGTAATACTGAACATTCATGAAAGTTATATCCGCATGTTATTGTCAATACCCAAAATTTAACTAGTCGTGATGGAGCCTGACCCCACCCACTAGGTAAGCCAATTATCCATAAACATAATCCAAATGAGATTAATAGGAAATAAATAATGAAATAAAGAATTGTTGTCGAATAACCCTAAGACTGGTAGTACAAGTCATGAGCTTCTAAAACTTAGAGTCACAAAACTAGTAGAAAAATGATACATTTGATTGAAATGTACATAAACAAAATCTTAAATCTAGAACTACCAAGAACAAGTGGTAGCGGTAACTAGAACGCCGGTACATCTTCAATGCCAGCTCCCTCCATTCACAGCAACATCAGCTCCAAGATCTGCATGCAAGGTGCAAAAATATAGTATGAGTACAACCGACCCCATACTCAATAAATAACAAACCTATCCTTAGGTTGAAAGCAGTGACGGGCTCGAAAAATGGTCTAACACCAATAGCAAATAACAACTCGCGTGTAATAATATAATGAAGGCAGTTAAAATAATAACTCAAAAGATATTATGCTCAGCTTGTTCGCAGTTACGGAAAAGTAGACATGCTTTCTAGGTATAACAGTAAAGTTCAAATCTTTCACTGAAATCACCAAAATATGAGTATATCAAAAAACGATGTTTTTTCCCAAACTTTCAACAAGAGATAAGACATTTCATTACCACATAGCATGAGTAAAGTACATCTCTATACCTATATGTCAATATCCATGTCAAGTCATCAATTACCATGTACTGTCTAGCATGAAGAATATATATCTCTATGCCTACATGTCAAATGAATGATTTCACGGTGATATTCCCAGTTACTCTCACCCTCAAACATACAAAAGTTGCCTGTCTCAAATGCCCACTTCATCACACACAAACACACAATCACTCAATAATGTATGGGTATCTGGTGTGTGTGTGTGTGTGTGTGTGTATATATATATATATATATATATATATATATATATATATATATATATATATATATATATATATATATATATATATCACTGTGCCTGCGCTCACTGCTGGTATGTCAGATTCCGGAGGGGCAAATCCTTCCCAAGCGCTAATCAGAAGCCTATAAGGCATCTTGTGGCGTGCAGCCTGATCCACAATAATAATAAGCCAATAAGCCATGTTGCGGCGTGCTGCCCGATCCACAATAATAATGATAATAGTAATAAAGCCAATATGGCCTGCTGCGACGTGCAACCCGATCCACAATAACACTATCAACACGGCTCTAAGGCCCACCTCAGTCATCAACCTTTCAAGTTTCAAGGGCTCACAATCTCATACCACTCAGCCCAATAACTCCACATATGGTAAAACAATGATAAAATGCGATGTAACGATGAATGATGAACAGAGACTGAGATATGATATGCAAATGATAAATCATGACTGATTGTATAATTACAGCTAAATCAGATAACCCACAATAACAGAAATAGTCTCATCAAGTCTCAATCAAGTAGCCACATAGCCTAAATATAATTTATAGCATGAATCCTAGCTCAGTTAATCTAAAAAGTAGGAAAAACATGGATACAACAAGACATGATAGCAACATAGTCCAAAAGTAAACTCAGATCATGATTTCCCCGGTGCATGCCTACACGCCCGTCACCTAGCATATGCTCCACCCCAACACATTACAAATAACATGGTTCCTAGGGATAATTACCCTCAATTCTATGTTTATAAATGTTACTTACCTCGAACAAGTCAAATCAAATACCGAGCAAGCCAAACAATACTCTAGAAATGCCGCCCTGCTCGTATCAACCTCTGAACGACTCGAAATTAGCTAAAAGCAACTCAAATAATATCAAATAATGCCATAGGAGGCAAACCCAATCAATGCCCACACATCGAAACCCAACAAAACCCACAAAATTCGACAACACATTCAATTACGAGTCCAACCATACTAATTTCACTCAGATCTGACTCTGAATCAATTTTCAAAACTCAAAAATTCAGTTTAGGACAGCTTAGATTCAAGAAATATAATCAAAATCGAGTAAAAATACTTACCCCAATCGAAACTGGTAAAATCCCCTCCAAAATCGCTCAAATCTGACCTCCAAAATCATGTGCGAAAAAGTGACTAGATTCCGGAACAAGTAAAATAATATAGCAGTCATTATAGCTCAAATCAGATCCTAGATGACCCCGAAACTCACATTTGATAAGCCTAACATAATACTTACGAGATTACACCCAAGATACCCTTTTGAATCACCCAATTTGGTTTTAAAATGAGGGAGATATGATATTTTGATGTTTTAAAGGAAGTCTGAAAATTTAAGGGACAAAAATGACATTTTCGTAATTATTCTACATCAGAAAAATTAGCAACAAAAGAATCTTCGTTTTAGCACCCAAAACTCATTCGGAACCTTCCGAACACAAACCATATATGCATTTTAATTATAAAACACACTACAAACATGATCGTGCACTTAAAACACCGAAAAGATGCTATCTAGACCCGATATTGATCATGGTTAAACTCTAAATCCTTAACTTAACTAGTTTTTTAACTAATGATGCAAAACACACCCGAGCCCATGTGGACCATATCCAATCATACCAACAAGTACAAATACATTATCCAAACTTATGCAAAGCCTCAAAACATCCACGCGAACATCATAACACTGAATCAAGGCTCAAATAGACTAGAATTTCTCTTAAGTTATTAAATCTTCATTCTTTCCAAAGAGTGTCCGAATCAAACTTAAACATTTTAGATTACTTCCAAATTTTTCACACAAGTTCAATTCAACTATATAGATCTATCCAAAGTCTCGGAACACCAATTTTAGTCCAATAACATCAAAGTCAACTCTTGGTGAAACTTATGAACTCTTAAGTTCTTTAAATTGCTAACTTTCAATGAATAGTGTTGAATCCTTCTAGGAACCTCCAAAACCAAAATCGAACATACGCACAAGTCCAAAATCATCATACGAACCTATCAGAACCGTAAAAACTCATTTTCGAGTCCGTTTACCCAAAAGTCAAACCTTGGTGAACTCTTCCAACTTAAAGCTTCCAAATCGAGAGTCATCTTCCAAATCAATCCCGAATCACTCAAAAAATAAAACTGACCATACACGCAAGTCATAATACATCATATAAAGATACTCAAAGTCTCAAACCACCGAACGAAATACTATAGCTCAAAATGACCGATCGGGTCATTACATTCCCTCCCCCCCCCACTCAAACATACGTTCGTCCTAAAACGTGCTAAGAGTCTTTCCAAACCCATCCAATAACTGTGTAAACTCACCGTACACCACGTCACCCCAATGCATATAAGCCTGACCACAAAACTTAACCGAAGATCTTTACTTCAACCTTAGTCCATAAACCTTAGAATCAACCCCCCAACATCCGGAACCCATTACAAGACCCAATTCTCACATCTATACATTGTATAAGTTTGAACATGCCAAATCACGCCATAACCACAACCCAAAAGGTAATCACATGATATACCGCATAGCTAAGATACACATAGCAATAAATCCCGACCACCACAGCTGCTCAATAACAAACCCGGTACCGAACAAACCTCATATAAAATAAAACCTAGTTATGAACCTTAGCACACTACCAATGATGACAGGAACAAGCAGAAACTCATAACCAGCCATCAGATCAACAAGTCGTGGAGCTCTCTCGCCGGACATGGACTGTAGCCAAATTTTAAGATGATTAGTGACATTATTCTTCCAAACCTACTGTAATCAAATCAGATAGAACCCATTCTAGATCCAATGCCCTCATCTCGTCAAATACAAGATTCTATTGACATGCTATACCAAGACAACCCAAGGCCACAAACCGTGCAATCAGCACACCCATAAGTAATAACTCAAATGTACCCAAAAGTGAAACAATAACTCAATTGAAAGAACAGTTCTGCCAGCTTAATAGATACCAAGATAAACACAATGCTATGAGCCCATCACACAAGGGAGAAACAAAACACCCAAAATCACCACAAAGAATCATATCCCAACATAACTCCACCGCAGTGCGTGATCCAATTCAAACACCGGTCCACATGAAATACCTCGATCCATAATGCTCAAAATCAACAACCATATGCAAATCAATCAACAAACACACGAAGTGCATGACCATAGCCATGGAGAAATAGATAACTCCATATACCATAAACAGGAAAGACCATAACTAAGGCGCAATCAACCATTTAACACCCCAAGAACCATCTCGCTCGAATTTCGCCATACAGCCAAAACATAACACATCATGTGTGTAAATGGTCAATAATCTCACAACCCATTGCAGCATCGAAGAGCAATACATAGAATCCAACATACACGAATAAGATCAACTCTGACCGATGACACATCGTTCACCATTGTTGTTCTGCGTAAACAAATCCGACCCGATATAGAATACACATCTTCATCAGGCCTACCAATGGGCCCCTAAAATTAGTTACGGTTATCCACAAATAGATAAATAATCCTCAAAGAGTCCACAATAACCTGACCATAACACATACCATTAGATGTATAACTCTGGCCACATCTTCATAGTCCACAACCAAGGGATACTCCACCACTGAGACTCTAGTCTCCAAATCATAGGAATACAAAAGAATCACCATATCAGATCCCATCTCCACCACTCGAATGACTAAATCATCTCTTATACCAGATCATCCAACGAGAAATACTTCCATAATTGTTTTGTGCCACATAACGAAATTTGAACATCAACCAGGCGAGTACCGCAATACCAATAAAGCATCCGTAATTCAAAATATAGTGCGCCTTCTGAAATGCATACCTTTCTCAAGTAATACCAATTACTACTAGCATTCATCTAAACATCTGAGACCGTCCATGTTATCTACAATTAATGACCTTTCCTTCAAAACAGAACCACAACCTTGTACATGTAAACCTCGATCCCACACGTCATACCGCATCTATGATGCCATCATATAAAGAGCATGGGAATCTCATTAACAACTTTGAATCACAAGCAGGATACATACCCTATCAAACAAAAGCCTTCCACTTGATCCCATCCAAGAGAAAATCAAAACACGCAACGCATCTTCATACCGGTAAGCTATACCCATCTCAAGCCATGATAGAAATCATCGAGAACTCTTCGAAAACCATTAGCACAAGACCAAGCCATCAGAACCGCATCCCTAACTCAACCAAGTCACACGGGTCGCCAAAATCAAGAGTATTGGCTCAAAACATCGGTATAGCCTTACCACATCATAAGGATCCAAAGAACCAATCATATCAATTACCATATCGATCTAACCCACTATCACGTTGTCCTAGTTCTCCGAGTTCCTTCCGAATTGTCTTGAAGTTAACACTTTTTCTTGCCAGATACCATGATCCTTACCCAAAGTACACCACAAGAGACCCTAGCATGAAACCATGTCGTCCTAAAGCCCATAAGCCATTGTTTTCCCTTTTAAGCAAAATATGGAATACGTACGGTAAGAAAGAACTACCTACAGTTGTTCTATTTAGACAAGGTTTACATGTTTGGAGGAAAATATTAGAAGTAAGGAAAGAGATAGAACATGACATATTATGGGAGATGAAAAGGGGTTGTACCAATGTGTTGCATGCAAATTGGACTGGTTTAGGTGCTTTATATAATGTTGTACCTCCAGATTTTCCTATTAATGAAGAACTGCACGAAGTGGCTGAATTGAGAGAACAATACAGTTAAAATGATCATGTTCTTGAGAAATTATTCCCGGCAGATATTGCAGACTATATAAGGCAAGAAGTGCACTTCAATGGCAATGATGAATACTGGGATTCCCCTAAGTGGATGCCAACATCCATAGGGAGATTTACAGTGGGAAGTGCTTGGCAGAACATAAGGCACAGGGCACCTACAAATGTAGAATACAAGACTATGTGGATTAAAGATCTTCTTTTTAAAATCTCATTCTTCCTATGGAGATTGTGGAAAGCTAAGATACAAACTGATGATTTTTGGAGGAGAAATGGTTATATGGTGGTGTCCAAGTGTTGGGGTTGCTTGAATCCAAAAGAAGACACGCTCTAGAATCTATTCCTTAAAAGTGAAACTGCAAAAAGGGTATGGAAAACATTCCTTCAAGCAGCAGGTATAATTATCAACATGGTACAGGTACATCAAGTTATAAGAGAATGCTAGAAAATACATTGTTGCCAAACGCTTAAGCCATTAATTCAGGCAGTACCTCCGGTGGTTATATGGGAGCTTTGGAAGAGGAGAAATACAATGAAATATGAAGGATCCGTATCTTGCAATAGGGTCATTCATGAGGTAAATAAGACTCTACATAGTCTTGCAAAGGTCAGATACCCTTGGATGCAAAATATTTGATTAATGTGGCAGGATATGATCACGTTCTTTGAAGGTTACAAACATTATGTAATGACCAAGAGAGTAACATGGGAGTTTCCATTTGAGAGTTGGTTTAAGTGTAATACAGATGGTGCTTCTAGGGGGAATGCAGGACCTAGTTCATATAGTTGTTGCATTCGTGATTGTCATGGAGATTTAGTGTATGTTGTAGCTAAGGAAATAGGTGAAACAAACAACATTGTAGCTGAAACAAAAGCAATTGCTGAAGGCTTGGCATATTGTGTGGAAAAACAGCTACACCCTCTCATAATTGAGACAGACTCTTTGACAATGAAGAAGATAATTGAAGGGGAATGGGATCCCCCATGGTGCATTGGAACAGATGTGAGGACGATAAAGGAGAAGAAGGATCAGTTCAATGTCATCTTCCAACATGTACTAAGGGAAGGAAATACAATGGCAGATTATTTAGCTAACATTATTTTTTCTTATGCAAGTCCAGTTTCATTTCACTCCTTCTTTGAATTGTCGAAAGAAGGAAAGACAATAATCAATGAAGACAAAGCGCGGACTCCTAATCTTAGGATTAGGATAACAAGGAAATTGACCCCACAATAATGGTACTATTTGCAAGAAAACAAGCACATAATAGAGGTGGCTTGGCACTGTATGACATCTCCAATACAGGCAGCCAACACATCATTTTGCACACAATGCGATAAGACAGCAATGGCTCAAATTCAAACTGAACAAACTGGCACTGTCAAGTATTTTTGGTTCCAATTAATATTGTGCATAAGCATAAACACTTTGAACTGGACAGTGTTTGGTACTCACAGAAATCACATGATGAACTACTGATTCAACATAATCTTATGTGTTAGGTTTTTGTGGATCATTATCCAGTGGTATTAAGGTACTTTCACACTCAGTCTGGAGATGAAAAATTGAAACATTACACAGCTTTTCAAAGCAGCAATCTAAGGCAACATAGATATAAAGAAACATCCATGTAATAAATAGCTTATGCCTTCATTTTGAATGATAGATCGCGGCTTATTACCAAGGACCAGGAGTAAGGAATCCCGCATGGAACAACAAATACGTCTGCCAGTACAGATCTGGATTGCTTTATTACAGTGGTGTGATCAATTGGAATTCATAAAATGCCTTGATCATGCAAATTTTGGCGCCTGGTGAGAGCGATAGAGGTGCTACTTCTTTTTGCACTGGGCATTTGGATCCGTCTGCACTACATACTAATGGAAAGCAAACAACTTACACCTTTGTAATAGCTACTGTATTTGAATTATCTAGTTGTAATTCAGTTTTTTATTTCGCTACGAACTACCTGTATCATTATGCACCCATTGTAATGGGATTTTATTAATGTATATTAGTCACTAGGCAACCGGCCTAGTACCATATTTGCTTTAAAAAATGAATATACTCAGATTTTGAAAGTCATTAGCCTTTTAAAATAAAAAGTTATCTTAATCATATTTACCCTTTACCCTACGAGATTTGGTTATCCTAAGATCATTCCTCTAATCAAATACATCAAAGATACAGAAAATATAATATTAATATTAGCATCATGATACAGTACATAGAAATAGGCTAATAGTGGCAATTATATAAAGTGAAGGAAAGGACTGGACCTTGTGTTGGGCTGACAATTAGTCAGGCCTAATTTAAATTCAACCAGCAGCAGACATCAGCGGGTAGTAGATACGACGAGGGGAGGCGGCCCAGTTCATTGAACTTGGGCCTAAGTTCATAATGAACTCAGCAGGGCTTGTGTGCTCATGCAAAAAAGTAAGAATTTTCATTAGCACTTGCACAGAGGAAAAAAAACAAAGGCAGAATCATAAAAATGAACATAAGTATATTCTAAAGTGAACAAAGCAAAGCCATGTATTATTTGTGATACCCCTCAAAAGATTAATCAAGATCAATAACTATCGGCTAGAGTGAACCATTCACTTACAAGGTCTCCCTATGAATACCTGACACTTTAGAGTTTACAAGGGTCTCTAGGGCCCTGAGCAGTACTTGTGCCAGGGAGGGGTTCCTCGATAGTGAGATTAGGTCCACAACAAAGGCCATTAGTCATTGAACCCTATTCTTCCAAAGAGGTTTGAAGCTCTAACTAACAGACTGGCCTAACAACCCCAAACAGTCAACATGAAACAAGCTTTAAACAATACAGAAGGCCCAATGTAATGCCTCAACTCATATAAACATGACATGTTTGAAGAGCTTAGTTAAGTGAAGGTATAAATAGTTTCAGAACAACCATTTAGGAATTGAAACAACCACTTAGGTAAAATGACATAAATAATCAGGGCACTAATACATGCTTCAAATTAAAAGCATCTTTAGCAAGTAATCACTGTTAGAGTACATGGTGCAGAACTATGTCATCACACATAACCATGGGATATTAAGCGTTTCAAGAGGTTTCAAAAGCTCAGAAGTCAACTTAGAATCATTTTTGAATGCAATAACATCTACATAATCCTCTTAGGAATCACTGCTTCAAGCAAACAAGAGAGAGTCACAAAGTAAAAGTTGTTAACCGTATACTCCTATAGGTATGCTTGTTATGATGTTAAAGATGTCTTCAAGTTATGAATGTCATTTTATGTTATCTAGGATATCAGCTAGAGTTGGCAGAAAACAATCACTCAAACGTATACTTAGTTACTGGGTTTCAACAGAGGCCTAATGCCTCATAAGGGCACAACAAAATATGACTTTTATACTTAGCAAGTCTAGATCATCAAAAATTAGAAAAACAGGAAACTAAACCAATTTTACAGCAGCCACTTAATGACAAGTAGACACATAGTTAGGAGACCAGTTCATGTCCAAACCTTCATTGGATCTCAAACAGCCTAATTCAAACTTTATAGACTTAGAACTAACTTCATAAAAGGTCATGCTAATAGTGAACAAAAAGATCTATCATTCAGGATAAGATAGTTAAATGTTGATCTTAAATAAAACCCTATAGCCATGGCATCTATAACAAGGCCGTGTATGGCAAGAGAGAATGACATTTTTCAGTTAAAACTATCAAACCACCTAGACCGGCAGTGTTTAACCAACAGATAAGGCAGTGTCAACCTATGCCAATAAAAACCTTCTAAGAATAGCCTTCATAACAAAAAACAGTTACATGATGATAAGATCACCATTTACAGCTTACACTAACAAAGAAAACATGTGATTTCAAGTCAATAGATATTTAACTAAACAAAACAGGATCACTGTTAAGCCATAAAGTGTAATATGCTAGGCTAGATAGACAAATTTCAAAACATGCTTCACATTAATATTCATGCTAACATGATAAGAGAAACACGGCTGCCAACAAGAACATCAACTAACTAACCAGAATAACTATACATGAGAAAACTATAAACAAAGCTTAATTAATAAAGTTGAAGACACACTGACCTTCCTTAGGTAAGCAACCTAAGCTCAAATTTAGCCATTATGAATTAGTACTCACAGTCAACTTCAAGACAATTAACCTTGATCATAAACAAAAGAGAGGAAAGAAAAAGAAATTGTAAGCGATAGGCAGAGAATTTTATACTTTAGTGTAGTTACATTTAGTGATTCTTGTTCGATTATTATGTGAAGCATTTGAGCCGGTATTTATAGCCAAAACGTTAGCCCTAGGGTTTGAGATTTGAATTCTTAGATTCAAAGAACAATAGAGGATAAAGAACCATAATGAATGCTGATGCAAGAACTCAAGACAATATCATAAGAAAAGATGATAAAGATAATAGGGGAAATGGGGTGAAGTTTTACCCTCTCTGAAGTGGCAAAATAGATTTAGCCATTTGAAGCCGATGACCTCCGGACAAAGCTTTTACCAAGAGGTCTACATTTGACCTTTAGGTCATCAATCATCATGCTAAGGTCGGAGATTCACTCGAATCTGAGGGTGAATGCAAGCTTTAATGGTGATTTTGAACGAAGGAGAGTGTAATGATGAGATTCTATTGCTTTCACATTGAAGCTAGGGTTTTGGGGTTTGAAATGGCATGATGGAAATAAGAATAAACAGCTAGATTCGCGGCTTAACTTTGAGGGTGGTTGTCTCATAGTGATTTACCAGTGATCATACACCAATTGTATAAAGTTCCAGAGGATTTTAGAGAGGAAAGGACGAGAGAGAAATAATAGAGTTGGGAAATGAGGGCGGCTGGCAAATGAACGAATGATTAGGGTTTTAGGGCATATGGTAGGTTTAAATGAGAGAACGGATGAGGGCCATTGGATCAACAAGATCGATGGCTCCATATTTTCGCACTAAAGATAAAAGAAAATTAATTACGAGGGATAAAACGTGGGTCGTTGGATCATTTTGATCCACCGATTGAGATTAAAGATGACAGAATTAAAATTAAAGGAAAAGAGAGCGATAAATCTTGACCGTTGATACATTTGATGAACGATCTCTTAGCAGTGTGTTTGTTTTATGAGGGGATTTGGGACGCTAACGTGGAAAAATGGGATTGGTGAAGGGGAGATGACATGGATTACCAAGTGGGAAAGGGGGCTGCATACGTTTGGGCCTCGACGGGTCAAGGCATTTTTAGGCCAAATTTGTTGGATTTTGGAAGAGAAGGTTAGAAATGAAACTAATCTCATAGCCACTTTAATTATAACTCATCAATTTTAAGTATAACTCATTTGAATCTTAACCTCTTTTCTTAATTAAATTAATTAACTTCTTAAATCCCAATAAAATATATTACAGTATAATTAATAAATTATTACATGTATGCATATTTATAGGTTAATTTTTTATTATCAAAATAATTAAAATACTTTATAGTTATATATATTTAGAATTATAAAAGGTCCATTGGTCAATTAATTTAAAATAATAGAGGTGATACAACTGTAATTGTCTAAGACTAAATAACCATTATATAATTATTGATATATGATTAATATTAGTAGTTATTATTACTATTATACATATTATCTTTTTTTTAGAAAAATATTTAATTTGAATAGCAATTTTAAAAGTACTTTATTACTTTATTATTGATCAAGAAGCGTAGCAAGTTAATTAGAAAAATGGAGGGCCAAAATTGGTCGTCACCAGTTGCCCCTCTTTGCCCGAAAATGATCATGCCGGGAGAAATATTGACCTAGTGACCAATTTTGCCTCGACATTAAACACATACTATAAAGAAGACATATGGAGTTGTGAAAATAATGAGCTACGAAATTATAGCTGAATTCTGGCTTTTGAACCACCTACATACCTCAGGCTCAACGAGGATCAAGCCATATGTAGTTCATGAATGATGATTTGAGGAGAGTTATGCTTGCAGGGATTGCCCCAATATCATGTTATGACGATACTGTAAGATGGGGAGATCTTGAGATTCAAGACGGCTTCTGAGTCACAGCTTGATTAGAGATTCTAAGAGATTTTAATATTACATAATTTTACTGGTCGAGTTTAGCTGGAGACTGGATCCTCGGCTCGCTTATGAGTTTTATATTCCCTCATAGCAATGTAACCTGGTTTGCTGCTTAGAGACAGTTCCACAATGTAGAGTTTGCCCTGCAAAGGAAGATACACACTTACCCAAATATTATAAAGCAGATATGTTAGGATATAATATCACTGTGCAAAATGATAATGTCTGGCTGCTGGCAAGCCTTTATTTGGGATCTCTGGGTGAGGGGATATTTGAATCTAAAACCTACGAGTCGTGGAGCATTATTTGGGGATTTTGGGACTAGGTGTTTGAGTTTGAAACCTTCGAGCTGTGGAGCATTATTTGGGAGTTTTGGGGACTGGTGTTTGAATTTGAAGCTCCAAGATGTGGAGCATTATTTGGGATTCCGGAGACTGGGTGTTTGATCTTTGGCATTAGGGTTAGCGGGGATGTGTACCTTTCCGAAGTTTTCGGAGCGTTTGACTTAGAACATTGACTTTGAATTTTAATTTGAACTTTGACTTTGAATTTTGAATTTTAACATTGACTTTGAATCTTCGTGGTGAGAGTATTTGGCTTTGAACTTTGACTTTGATCTTTGACTTTGAATCTCCACGTGATGGAAAGTTTGAAATTTGAAATGAACTTAATGGTAAAAATGCCTATAAGCTACATAATGAAAACATCAAAGACATTCGAAATAAAAAAGAGATATAAGAGAGCATGCCCAAGAGATATTCTTGACTGTAAAATTATTTTTCTAAGTTTGATCCCCTCTTTTTGACGTGGCTAGATTTGTGGCAATTAGTGACGTATGCCGTAATTTGAATGAATCAGCCTTCGATTGGCAAAGTCGGTGACGAGGTTTGTAACGATCTATTTGAAATCTCCGATTTAGCGGAGCAACGTGATGGCTATTCAATCCAATGGTGTGTCCAGGTCGGACCGTGCAACTGTAATAATGGGCTTTGATTAGCAGAGCAGGCGGTGCTATTTGTACAAGTTACTCTGGTTAGCAAAGCGGATGGTGTGATATGTACAAGGTACTCCAATTGGCAGAGCGGATGGAATGATCTGTACAAGGTAATTCGGTTCGTAGAGTGGGTGAATGACTCCAGTTGTGTTGGAGATTTGGCTTCGTGATACATGCTAATATTGAAAGTCAGTTTCTAGCTTTATGAGATTAAAAAGAATCAAGTAATGAAGTAAAAGAGAGTTGAAAGCTCATGAGGTTGTAGCGAATCTAGAAATGATTCTGATTCTAGCTTACGCATTCTAACTGCTGTCAATCCTGCCTCAAAGAAAAATTCTTAGTGGGGGAGGGGTGTTGATTTGTGTTGACCGCAAACTTGGCCTCCTGGATTCCTTCATGATCCTTCTGACTGTGGTGAGATATGCCATAAGGCTTGGTAGATTGAAAAGTAGGACAATAATTTTGAAAAATTATTTTGAAAAGTCATTTATATCTACGATAAATGTCATCGTTCCAGAATATGAAACATTTAGAAATCCCTGAACTACTTTATGTGAATATCATATTCGGATGGCTCTGCTTCGTTGATGTTACCTTTATGGATATGCCCCTGATGACAAAGTTCCCATTGATGATGGAATCATTTCCTAATCTAGACAATACATTACAACGACTTTCCTAAGGTATTGACCGAACCTTTTTAAGTTACCTATGTTTCCAAAAGGAATCAGGTACGAACGTAGTTCAAGGGTATGAGAAATAAAATATTGAAGTGACTTAACCTGACTCAGGCTGCCTACATATCCAAATGGATTCAGATCAAAACATAGTTCGATTACAATAACTGTAGAAATGAAGAAATTAAATTTTAAATGATATGACCGAGTCTGACTCAGACTGCCTATATGTCCAAATGGAATCGGGTCAAACGTAGTTCGATGACAATAAATGACTGAATCCAACGTGGATTGCCTATGCATTCCTTCCAAAGTAAATCAAGTCATGGCGTAGTTCCAAATACATGGAAATGATAGTTGGATTTTCTATTCCAAAAAAGGGACCAGACGCTATGTGGGTTGCATACGTATCCCACCGTGAGAAGTCAGGTCAAGCGTATTTCTATTACATAAAAACCTAACTAAATTGTCTTCAAACGTAGTGCTTCTTGATAATGCTTGAATTGATGGGTTTTGTGCTCACTATGACATCCATTTTTCGTAAGATTAATGCTCCTCCTAACATTACTCGATGGATCACATATGGACCTTACCAATTTGGCGCGGACTTTCCTTTAGCTTCATCTTAAAGGGAAAATATCTTCTTTAAGACCAGCTGCCCTGATGTGAACTGCCGAGCTTTCACTTTTTTGTTGAATGCCTTGGTCATCCTATCTTGGTAAAACTGACCATGAAAAATTGCATCTATCCTCTTCTCATCGATGAGCATTAGCTATTTCTGCTTGATACGTATCCATTCTGTGTTTTCTAACTTGGCCTCCTGGATAATCCTTAAAGAAGGCATCTCGACCTATGGGGGTATTACAGATTCAGCACCATATACCAATATGTATGGCATTGCCCCGATAGACGTCCTCATTGTAGTGTGATAGCCAAGTAGTGCAAATGATAGTTTCTCATGCCATTGTATGTGGTTGTCGCCTATCTCCCGTAAGATCCTCTTGATGTTATTCTTTGATGCTTCAACCACTCCTTTCATTTGCGACCTGTATATTGTGGAATTACGATGGACAATTCTAAACTTTTCGCAAATTTTTCTCATGAGATCACTGTTGAGATAGGCTGTATTTTCTGTTTTAATTGACTTTACGATCCCGAATCGGCAGACTATATTGTTTCGAACGAAGTCTGCTACCACCTTCTTCGTAACATTTATATGTAGAAGCTTCCACCCATTTGGTAAAATAATCAATAGCCATCAGGATGAAATGATGCCCGTTTGATGCGGCCGGTTCTATAGGTCCGATCACATCCATGCCCTGCGGCAAATGACCAAGGATAGCCCATCACATTCAGATCATTTTGTGGAACCCTGATGAAATCCCCATGAATATGACAATGATGACATTTCTGCACATAGCAAATACTATCACTTTCCATGGTCATCCAAAAGTATCCTGCCCTCATAATCTTCTTGCCTAAGGTGAAACCATTCATGTGAGGCCCGCATCTCCCTGCATGCATTTCCTCAAAAACATCTACACACCATAACAGACCCATGTCCGGAGTCCTCCCGTTTAGAACTTCCTCGTTAAGGAAAAAGTGGCTTGCCAGTCTCCTTAGTGCCCACTTTTGACCGGTAGTATCACTTTCTGGGTATTCTCTTATCTCAAGGAACCTTTTAATTCATGATACCAAGGCTTACCACATGGCTCTTCATCTACGTGAAAGCAATATGTATGTTGGTCTCGAATCTCCACTTCAATAGGGTCAGTGTAATTTTTGTCCAGGTGTTGAATCATGGATGACAATTGTAAGCACGTAATTTTTGATTCACGCAACTTTTTAAAGATAGTATTTTTTTTAAACA
>NW_027438824.1:0-18339 GCF_000715075.1 Nicotiana tabacum | reverse complement strand
TATTAGCGATTATATAATAACTAGTTAGTATATCCGCGCTTCGCGCGGTCATAAGAGATAGGAGTAATATACTTAATATAATTTTTTTTACAAAATTAACTGAGTTAAAGAGGATAAATTTTTTATATATATTATATGTGTGCATACGGACGTAATATATATAGTTCTATAAATGAATCAGATTCCAAATATACATATTTTCTGAATCAATTAACTCTTTGATCTTTTTAAAAGAAGTTTCAAGAAAATTTCATTTCCTTACTCCTAAGAGAATTACGCGTACTTCTTCACCTTTAAATTATCTTCTTTTTTGGCATAAGGTTTATATTAAAGTTGATAGTTTTTCCTCCATATAAGTACTTATTTACTACTTCAAGAGTGCTTTGTGTCACACATGTTGCATCATTCTAATATGAAGATAAATTTTGGAATCTTGAATAAAAGAAGTTAAAATGTAATGTCAGATGTGTTAACGAAAACCAAACACGGAGATCATGCCAAAATCTGAAAGAAAGGAATAGAAAATTTACAAAAAAAGAAAAATGTGAAAGACAGGACCAAAAGAAATCCACTTTTGTGACTACAAATGACTGAGACTTTCTTCGACAACCTAACTTCTTCTTCTCCTTCACCATTGACACTTCTTATATTCTCCTTCACCATTGACACTTCTTATATTCTCCTTCACCATTGACACTTCTTATAGGTGTTTGAAACTGCCAATGTTCCAAACCTTTTCCTTGAACTCCATCCAGAAAAGGTTATAGGCAAGTTGAAATTATTTTACCAATGATAATTAACGATCAGAAAGATCACTAAAGGCTCCACGAAAAGTTGTGATCTCCACGAAAATCCTAACTAATTTATCAATAAACTGATCCAAGATTGACTTTAAAATAGACAACACTTTGCTTCTCCAATTCATTCGAACTACAGATCTGCTTCATTTTAATAACCTCCTCCTCAGAGGCTCAAAAAAATTATAGTTTATATCCATCTCGTACTTTGATCTCTTCACTATCTTTATACCATCAGGCCGCCAGTTACACATCCTTTTCCGACATACTTACCCACTAAATTTCTGCTTTTCCCATATTTTTTATCTGATGATTTTCCTATTTATAACCTCCAGAATTAACAAACTCTTATAAAAGTCCAGCCAAAATTCTATTAAGATACAAATTCTCCTGAAAGTCAAATAAAATATTTAGATGTAAATCTCACGAAAGGGAAGGTCGCAACTATAAGAAGCTCTAGGAATATTTTCATGCCTTCTTTACTCAACTTGTTAAAGATTGATCATATCTTTGTATATAAATATATAATTTATTGATGGGTAGATAAAAGGAGGAAAAAAAACTACCATGACATTCATATCCGTGTCAACCAAATTAGGAAAAACTAAGAATAAGACACACCAATGATCGTAGCGACATTGAACAAAAGGCTAGCAACAGACGCAATAAATGATAAATAGATGAGCGAATTTAGTAATAATACTAAATCAACATGACAAAAATAGTGCTAAAGCTAGTAAGAGAAAAAAAGAAAAACACAAGCAAGATGAGAAGATGAATACCAAAGGAGGTGGCATATGAGCGGTTAGGCAAGAAATGTTTCGTATAATTACTTGATCCCGAAGACATTATAGGAGCTTAAGAGAGAATTCGGGCGCCAATGAATGATATATATATATATTGGTGACTAGATTGGAGCAAAATTAAGCATGATGGACAAAATATAGTTGCATATGAATTTTATATGCTTCTACTAATAATCAGAACATACTATTATGATAGTTATTATAATTAATTGATGTTTAGAATCTAAAGGAAAAGATAACTTGAATTTTAAGATAATAGAAGACTTTTGAGATCAGTAAACTCCTTTTGGTCAAGGGAGTTTCATATACAACAATTTTTTATGTTAATTGTGTTGCCGAAAGCTGTAATAATAGCAGTAAACAAGAACTCATAAAAAAAATAAAAATGGACAACCTCAAAAAAAAATTGCAACAGAGAACTATAAAGCCAAAGAACTCGCACATCACCTTTCAAATGTCCAAGATCAAGCAACTTTCCTTTTTGAACTTAGTTAAATGAAAATTAATAAATAATGGAAGAAGATAATGATTAATGACATTTTAGACATTTGCAGGGGTAAGTCTTCTTCTAAACTACCATAATCAATTCAGAATAACAAATCTAATCCTTCTTTTTCCACTTTGGATTCAATTTCTGAACCTAGTAATCCAATTTAATTAAAGAAAATATTCCTACCTTCAAGGAAATTAATCAGTGTAAATTCTACTCAGGGACCACAAAGCCACCCTATAGAGAATCATTTCTATCTGCAAAATAATTTAACATTCAATCTTCAACTGCCTTTTAATTTGTATATAAAGGTGGCGTTTGAGACAAAGCCAAAGGTGACTTTTACAAAGCCAACAACTAATTTATTTGTGAGACCTGAAGGCTAAGTTCATGATATGAATGGTGGTGGCGGCGACGACAAGATACTAGATTGAAATATAATGCAAACATGATAGTGAATAATATCAACCAAGGAATTTACTTTTACAAGAGTTAGACGAAGTTTTCTTACCGTTATGTCATCCATAAGTCTTGAACAACTTGACTCATTTGAACCACTTAAATTAGAAATAATATTGAGAATTCCAGCAGAAACTCCATTCTGTTAAACATAGTAAAACTACATAACTTAATTTGTCGTACAAATCTGTGGGGAGGAATGATACATGAACAAGAAAGAAACAGAGATTGTGCGACAAGAGAAATTTATGTATTCGGTTGTTTTAATAACTTCTTTTCCGTAATCAAAGTATTTTATTTTCTCTGTCTTTTTGTTTAATTCTGCATTTACTGCTGGTGAACCTCAACCTTTACAGAGCTGGGAACCTCTTGGTGCTATGTGCTCTTTATTCCCCCACTCACAGAGCGTGTAGAATCATTCGCCGGAATAATCTTTTTAAGAAATACAGTACCTTTCTGATTTCTTGAGTCCCCTTTATAGAGAATTTGCCTAGAATCTCCTACAGCATTTTCCAATTTAGCCAACCGAATAGACTTCTCAATATCTTCACTTTCATTGGTTGAAGATGGACATAAATTAAAAAGATTGTGAATCTAAAACTCACAAACTTATAACCAAAACTGACCTCTTTCTTTTTTCCCCTTTACTGAGTTATTCATCATGTAGGCAATACCTCTCATAATCTATTGCTTTATACCACTCGTTTGAAAAACTATTCTCTGTAAAAGTAGCAATGCAAATAATAGTGCTAACTTTTGGCACAAGTGCCGGCTTGCAATCATATCCTCATCACATTTTTGCTGATTTCAAGGTCTAATACTGAGTTTTTACACATGAATTTTATATTTGTGTGACGACTTTAACACATAAAGTGATGCTATCACTTTAACTGTTGTTTAGTTTGAGCGAAATATTCTTAGGATCAAAAGCAAGTAATTGAAATACCTCATTACTTAGCAAATGGGATGCTAGTGCCATCATGCTCTGTTTCAATAGTTTTTGGTCACGCACCATGGCTTCTCGACTTTTCCGCTCCTCCTCAAGCTGAATCTTTACTTCCTTTAGCTGGCATTCTACACTCTCTCTTTTACGACGTTCTTCTTCCACCTCTTTTTGTTGTGCTTGCAGTTTCTCTTGAATTCCATTCATGGATTTCCTACTTGTTGACTTAACTCCTGATCCTTGACCACGGCAATAACTTGATGTTTCTCCAACAAATTTCACAAATGCAGCATTAACAACCAAGTCCAAATCAGTATCCTCTTCAATTTCTTGAATTTGTTCAGCAACATATTCTTTCACCTTATCCTACAAAATTTTTTATACCGGCTCTAACTTTCAATATTTATTTCTATGGACTCACATTCTAGGAATAAGGATAAGAGTTTCGCACGTATATTTAATTCCGCAGAGGCATCATTAATCCAATGTCCGTTCTTCATGTGAGTCAATTCCCAAAGTTTTTGCAAGTTTGGCTCTTTTCCGGTGCTTGTATTTCTCTACTAAAACCAATCAAATTATGTTATTAAATAAAAAATAACTAAAATTCATCAAAATAAAGACATATGTTACCTGTTCAAAAGATACCGCCTGGAAGGATTTTCTGCCGCAAATATGATTCATTTCTTGTTTTCCCTTATTGGTTTTGTTTTGCTCACTCATTCTCTATATTAAATTGAATTCGTAAATATATTTCTTGATGAACTATAAGAAGTAGAACAAGAAAATAAATAATTTGCAATGTTAAATCAATTTAATTTTGGCGTATCCTAATTAATTACCTTAAAAGTATCAGAATCGAAATATTCAACCAGGAATCTCCATTCAGCTTCATTAACATCGGGTGGCATGTTCTGCAAGCAATCCTCCTTTGTAGCATATTTCTTGAAATGATCATTGAGCCTACTACGACGATATCTATATAAATTATTAGCTGTTTTAAGGATAGTATCCCGATTGTGTTGTGTGTCTGGAAGTTGGAAGGTGTCCTGAATTCAAAAAAAAAACTAAAGTGAGCTTACTTAAAATAGAATTTCAATTTTCTGCCAATGAACCAAGGGATGTTCGGAGTCATCTTTTCTAAAGTTGGTTTATCAGTATACTTTATTTGTATACTTATATTGAGAATTTTCTTATGTGTATTGGACCAGCAAGAAAATTCTAAGGGAACATAGTGAATTACCAGCATATGGGCACAAATCCTATCTTTTGCAATATCAGGAACTTCCTTCCAATTCTTGACATCATGCCTAGCATTATGCATAACTTTAACAGAGAGCTCGGTAACGAAATCATTAGCTCCAGGACCTACTGCTACAGTTCGATCTGATGGAATAATCACCTTCAACTTTCCATTGTCACTATCTTTGCGTTTCTTTTGGATTGAAAGCCATGTAGTCTTCCCTCTTCCTTTTCTCTTTTTACCTTTATCTATATATGAAAATACTTAGATGTATAGTAAACATAACATATATAAGCTAGAGATTTTATAGGGCTCGATTTTAACAAATGAATTTACTTACCTGACGATGGATTTGAGATTACATCAGTAGTTCCATCATTATTAGAAACATGCGCATCTGTCATCATGATAGGCTGTAACACATATTAAAAGGAATTATATTATTGGAGACTAACTGACGAAAGTAAAATTTTAAGAAAGAGACAATATATTTTCAGAAACTGAGAGAAACAAATCAATTAAAAGCAAAAATGATAAAGAAATTGAAGAAATAGAAAATAGAAATTAACCATTTCGGCAAGGTGATTGAAATAGAACTTCTGTGAAGAAAGCATTTGAAATAAGCAAAATTATCTTGAAGACTAGTTGAAAATTACAGCCAATCATCATCCTCAATTTCATCAAATTTATCAGAAAGATATTCTTCATCTGCACTGAAGTCATCTCCATTTTCATGATCAAATTCATCAATAGCTTCTAAGTCTACTTCTTCCTCGTTATTCAGAGAAGGTGCATCAACACTCACTCCATCAATGTCTTCTCTTTGTATTCTAATGACATCATTGTCAGACTCTACTTGAAGATCTGCTTCTCCTCTTTCAACCAAGTCAATCAGTTGGTACGGCTCCGTTTCATCTTCTTGTTCGGGTAAATCATACAAATTCCGTGGTCTTACTCTTACCACAGCATGCCAATTCTCATTTTGATCATGTTTAACATAATACACAGATTGAGCTTGTGAGCCTAAAATGAATGGATCATTTTTATAATGGAGTCGTGTCACATCTACACATATGAATCCATATTCATCCCTTTTATAACCTCTACTTTGACTACGACCTTGAGTAGGAACATCAAACCAATCACATTGGAATAATATGACTGAATTATTGTCCAAATATTGGATCTCTAAAATCTTTCTTATCTTTCCATAATAATCAACATTTTCTGTATGTTCATCACTCTTCACAACTACACCACTATTTTGAGTTTTCAAACCTACCTCAGATTCCATTGTTCGAAACCTAAACCCATTCATGATATATCCACTATGGCAATAAGCACGAGGGTCTGGACGTCTTGCCAAAGCTAGTAATCCATTGGTAATTCGGCCATTACCATTTTCTTTTAACTCTACCACCTATAATATTTCAATTACAAACTCACAAACATTAATACTACTTAAAAAATATAATTTATAAATTATCCTAAACAAAAGTAAACTAGCATCAAATGATATAATTTACCTTTTTCTCAAACCACAAAGGGAATTCCTCCTTGTGCCTCTTGAAACATTTCTATTATTCTCCTTCCTTAATATTTCTAAGTGTTGCCTATGGATTATGAGCATTTAATAAAAATCAAAACAAATAACATTAGAACAGAGTTGCTGAGAGTTTCATAAGAATAAAATGATGTAAACTAAGTGAAAGGTATCTTACTCCATCCAAGGTCTGACTTTCTCACAATTTTGGAGGATGTAAAAATGAGCTTGATTGATTTCATGAGTGCTCAAGTTTATCCAAGCACCCCCTGCTAATGGCTTACCACGACAATTAAATATGGATAAGCCATTGGGTTCTATATTTGAAGAATCAAAATTTCTATCTGGACGATTTTGCTTTGTCT
The DNA here is from genome assembly GCF_000715075.1 of Nicotiana tabacum. NCBI lineage: Eukaryota > Viridiplantae > Streptophyta > Magnoliopsida > Solanales > Solanaceae > Nicotiana > Nicotiana tabacum. The sequence goes on along the minus strand of NW_027438824.1, from coordinate 11,696 downwards.
CCATATCAGTCAAATATTTGGAACAAAATGTCATGCATTCCTCAGCAAGATATCCCTCAGCAATTGATCCTTCTGGGTGGGCTTTATTTCGTACATAACTTTTCAAGGTGCGCAAAAATCTATGACGTAAAAATATATCAGTTTTGCAACAAATTTTAACTAAAAGGGCAGCTAAAGGAATAGTTTAGAGGAATAAGAATCCAACCTTTCAATGTAATACATCCATCGAAATTGAACGGGACCACCCAATTTTGCCTCCATTGCCAAATGTATTGCCAAATGAACCATAACATCAAAGAATGTTGGCAAAAACACACGCTCTAATTTACAAATTGTCATCCGTATACTTTTATCTAGTTGATCTAACTTTTCCACATGCAACTCTTTAGCGCACAAATCGCTAAAGAATAATGATAGTTCAACTAATGGATCATATGCATCCTTTGGCAAAATCCCCTTGATTATAGGTGGAAAAATACGTTGAAAAAGAACATGGTGATCATGACTTTTAAGTCCAAAAATTCTTGCTTCCTTAACATTGACACAACGACTAATGTTAGAAGCATAAGCATCAGGAAACTTGACTTCTTTGATTAGCTGGCAAAATTGAATCTTCTCGGTTTTAGACATTGTATAGCTTGCTGGAGGAAGTATGTATTTATTCTCATTTTTTATTGTATGAAGGGGTTTTTTAATTTTCAACTCTTGTAAATCCAATCGAGATTTTAATGTGTCCTTTGGTTTTCCTTCAATATCTAATAACGTCCCTATCACACTTTCACTGATGTTTTTCTCTATATGCATCACATCCAAATTATGTCTCAACAATAAAGTCCTCCAATATGGGAGTTCAAAGAATACACTTTTCTTCTTCCAATTGTCATATCTTATAGCATCCCGTTTTCTTTTTCTTGTGCTGCCGTCAACTAACACTTGTGAGGATGTATTAAGTTGTGCAAGCGCATCATCTCCACTCAAAGCTTGTGGTGCGAGTCTTTCCTCCTTTGTGTTATCAAAAGAACTTTTATTCCGACGAAATGGATGATTTACTTCCAAGAACCTACGATGACCCATATAGCATTGCTTTCGACCATGTTTCAAGTAAATGGAACAAGTATGTATATGACAAATCGGACAAGCTAATTTACCTTTAGTGCTCCAACCGGATAAAATACCATAAGCTGGATAGTCATTAATTGTCCACAACAAGAAAGCACGCAAGAAAAAATTTTGTTTCGTAAAAGCATCATAAGTTTCAATTCCACTCTCCCATAAGATTTTCAAATCATCTATCAAGGGTTGGAGATACACATCAATATCCATACCAGGGCCTTTTGGTCCAGGAATAAGCAAAGACAACAAAAGATTTGATTGTTTCATACATAACCATGGGGGGAGATTATATGGGATCAAGATTACTGGCCACATGCTATAAGCATTACTCATTGAACCAAAAGGATTAAATCCATCTGAAGCAAGCCCAAGCCTTATATTACGTGGATCTGAAGCAAAACTTGGATACTTTTCATCAAAACTTTTCCACGCCAATGAGTCAGCTGGATGTCGTAAAACTCCATCATCGGCTCGCTTATTTTTATACCATCTCATATCTTCAGCGGTACGTTTTGTCATAAACAATCGTTGTAATCTTGGTATTATAGGAAAATATCTAAGAATCTTTCTTGAAATTCCTTTATTTCTCTTATTCGAATTTCCTAAAGCAACATCTTCATTAGTATCTTCTCCTTTTTTTATCATCTATCTTTTTTTACCACATTTAGGGCATTGCTCAAGATTCGCATATTCCTTTCTATATAAAATGTAATTATTAACACATGCATCTATCTTCACATAATCTAGACCCAAACCTTTAATTATCTTTTGAACTTCATAGATAGAATTCGGGAGTACATTTCCTTTGGGTAAAACATCACTCAATAATTTCAATAAAGAGTCAAATGAGGTATTACTCCAGCCATGTAGACACTTCATTTGAAAAAGACGCATTACAAAAGAGAGTTTGGAGAACTTTTCACAATCAGGATATAGCTTTTGCTCTGCATCTTTTAATAACCTATAGAAAATTTTAGCTTATGTATTAGGCTCTTCGCAACTAAACTCATTGTTCTCATCAAACTCATGACTATTAGTGGGAATACCATGATACAAGTCATGTAACATTTCAAAAGTGGAAGCATCATCATTTCCTATATCTGAATTTATACTAGCATTTGTTCCATCATCCGAAGATGAATCCAGCTCACCATGATAAATCCACCTATCATATGTTGAATCAATTCCTCGCCTAAGTAAATCTGTCTTCACTTCTTCTCGTGTTTTCCAAAGAACATTATTACACTTAATACATGGGCATTGGATTCTTACACCAACATTAGGATTAGAAAATGCAAAGTTTAAAAAATATTCCACACCATTCAAGTATTGAGGTAACGTCCTATTCTTGATGAATATCCAGCTCTTATCCATCATCTAATTACCTACAATAAAATAAAAAAGTAAAACTATATGATTAACCTTCTTTCTATTTTTTATTGTCTATTATATCAGAAACAAATGATTGAGAAATGCTTAGAAACATAAGGCTTTGGATCTGGGGAGAGTAAGATGTACGCAGTTTTACCCCTACACTGGAAGGATAGAGAGGTTGTTTCCGATAGACTCTCGAGCTAAAGAAAAGATGAAAAGAAGTAATAGCAACAAGTAGAATCCCACGAATGAATTAGCTTACCAGATTCAACACCACTAACTATTGCAAGATTGTCCAATTTGCAGTCAAAATCTTTCAGTATAATGTCAAACTGAACTTAACCAGAAACAAACTAATAACAAGATATGTTTAATTTAGAAACATTAAGATGCATGCACAAACTTCATATAGCAAAACGATCAAAATTTGAACCAAAGGAAAAGATTTAAAAAAATATATCAAAAACCACAAAGCATTAATTTGGATACACACTAAGTTGAAACAGAGAATAAAAAGTCCATAAAAGTCAAGAACCAAAACCAAGAATTAATTAAGAAACCCCATACCAGAGATCACGAATACAATGACTTGCTTGATTATTTGCATACTTATTAGAGAAAAGAGATCAAATGTGCGAAAATAGGTTTTTTAACAGCACATGTCGGTGCAGTCTTAACTGCGATAAGCCCTCTATGAGGTCTGAACTTTGCGTCAGTTGGATTATGTTACTTTGAATCAGTTGACTTAAAACAAGAACTATTTCTTCTCCTCCAGACTATTAGGTGTAACCAGAAAATACTACTACCCCACCAGACTATTAGGTCCCATCATAATAAAATGTTGTAAGTGCTCTCTCAACTAAGGCCTCTATTTTCCTAATCTTTTAATAATAATCACCACTTTTTAACATTCTTATTTCTTAGCAAGAAAGTTTCTTGCTTACACCTGGCTACTTTTCACATTAAGTACTAGTCCTACAAAATCTCAACTAAGAGTTTATAGCTACATGTCACTCTTACAAACACCTCCTTTCACTTTTAGAAAATCTTTTTATCTGCAGGTGTATTGTTAGACTATCACGCCAATATGTTACAATTCCCTATATCCAATATGCCAAACATGTTAAGACTTTCAAAACATATTCTAGGGGTGTCACAATGTCAAAACTCCCACATCTTTAAGCCATATAATTATGATTATTATGAGAGCACATCAACACAAATAGTGTTATGTAGTAATAATACACTTTCTCTGAATACCTTCGGCGCTTATGAATATATATTCAAATTCATCGATTGTCATCAACAAGATGTAATTTACATGGAACATCATTATAAGCCAATTGCTGGATACAATGCTTTCCACTTGGCTTGCTTTCTCCCAACAAACTTAAAAGAGAAACTTTTCACTAAAGAACTAACCTTATACTTAGCAGGAAGAAAAAGGAACTGTTGCTTCAGTTTATCTAGTGTGGAATATTTAGATGCTTCTTCAATCTTAATAGGATTTCTCAAACAATCCCAACAAAAAACATTTTTTATGCAAAGTTTCTTTCTTATAAGAAATTAGAGGAGAAAAGTTATATATAGTATTCTGGAATATCACAATTTAAGATTGCCACCATACCCAACTAAGTACTTCAACAATAAAGGCAATCAAAACGGTATTTTCATAATTCGGTGAAGCAATAATCGGGTAAAGTAATTGAAGATAGAGTTCTTACCGGTTCTTCTCCAATCAGCAACAATACGATGCAACAAGGAGGACGCAACAGAGAAGGAGCTCGTTCAAGAATAGCTGATAATAAAAACCCTAGGCAGAATGGTTATTAGAGAGTGCACTAAAATTTTGGGAAAAGTTATTAAAGAGCGAAAGTTTGCCGCGTTTCATTTTGGCGGAAAATTAGAATGTTTTAGGCCACAACCCACGCACCTTATTGGCATAATAATATGTATACCAACAAATAGATTTCATTGTTGCCAATTCTGTTTATATTTTAAATTTATTATGTTAAAAGTTCTATTTTTTGTAACACCAAAAATTAGTTGTTGCCATTTATTAAACTTCAGCAACAATACCATAGTTGTTGCCATAACTTAGTGGCCATTTTTAAAAATTTAAAGTTTATTATTTAAACCATAGAATATGGCGACAACATTAACACGTTTGCCAACAATAAAGTTTTGTTGCCAAAAAGTCTATGCTACAGCAACAAATTTACCGGGTTGTTCCCATTTATCCATTTTAGCCAATAATATTTCAGTTGTTACTAAAATGTTGTTGCAAATTCCATACTTTCTTGTAGTGTCACCTGCTATTTGCGGATGACCTTATACTATTCGCTCGTGCTGACCTACACAATGCCAACACTATCATTAATATATTCAACTCTCTCCACCTCCAATCAGGGCAAAAAATTAATTTCTCTAAATCAAAACTTATTTTCTCCAAAAATGTGTCGCTCGCCACTCAAGAGTGCCTTACCAGTGCCCTAAACATCCGCAAGGCTACCAACTTTGGTAAATTCCTGGGATTCCACCTAACTAACAATTCCCCCAAAGGCAAAGACTATCAATTCATAATTAATAAAATGAATAACAAGCTCACAGGATGGAAAGCAAAACTCTCAACATGGCATGTAGAACTACCCTCATACACTCTATACTAGCCACAATTCCAAACTATTCCATGCAAAATAACCTACTGCCAATCTCTACTAGGAACCACATAGATCGTATCCAACGAAACTTCCTGTGGGGTTCAGCTACAGAAAAAAGAAAAGTCCACCTTGTTAATTGGGAGACTATAACTACTCCGAAAGAGCTCGGAGGACTAGGGCTTTATAAAACCAGTGAAAAGAATTATGCAACGCTAGCAGGACTACTTTGGCGTTTCCATAAGAACAATCAATCACTCTGGGTAAAACTTCTGCAAGCAAAATACGTCCAACATAGACGAGTAGACACACTCGACGCAAAACCTGCTCTTTCATACCACTACACCCTGATACCGTACACAAAAGCAACAAGATCTACATCCCTTTCTTACAAAAACCTGATCAATCCCTCTGGAACCAAACAACCCCTTGAAAACTTTACCACAAATTCAACCTACCTACTACAACGACAAATCAATAACCTAATAATGCCACCAATTACCACCATTAACACTTGGATCTAGCAACTCAAGTATTTGAACAAGCTGAAATACTTCATGTAGTTACTTGTGCACCACAAGTTACCTACCAAAGAATTCCTATTAAAAACAAATATACTCCAAAGTAACCTTTGCCAATTCTGTCCGACAGAAGCAGAAGACATATACCACATCTTCTTCTCGTGAAAAAATTCATACCACTTATGGACTTTGTTCAATCTCCAAAAACCACAAACACACAACTTTGACCACTGGTTAAAGGATATGTGTATCAAAGACACTATCACCAACACAACAAATGCCTCCATCAAAACCCCAAACTCCACTTTAATACCTTTCATACTGTGGAACACTTGGCTTAATAGGAACTCTAACCTATTTTACCACACAACCTCAATCACTTTCCAAACCAAACTTAAGACCCAAGTTGCTGAGTTCATCTCAATCGCACAAATCACTGCGAACCCAAAACCTAAGTTTCACATACCAATAAGATGGCACCCACCTACTAACCATTACAAGCTAAACATTGATAGAGCTTATGATCAAAATAATCAAAATAGTGGTACTGGTGTAATCATCAGAGACCATAATATATGACAATTGGATAGTAGGATTTGCGCACAAGGAAGCTACAACAGACGCTCTCCACACTGAACTGCTAGCACTAATGATTGAACTAGATCTATCCTTCACAAAAAATCTCTTTCCCACTGTAGTGGAAACAAATTCACAGGTATTATGTAACTTATTTAAAGACGAACAACTTCTCTACCCACATCTTCTTCATGACTGCAGTTTTCTTCTTGATGCTATTGGAGTGGCAGAAATGACGCATGTGTACCGAGAAGGCAACACTGTAGCAGACACCTTGGCCAAGTATGGAAGCACCAGACAACATATATCAACGGAGGAAGATAACATTATGTACTTGAAAACACCTCCTGCTTTTATTTTACCAGTTTTTATTAAAGACAAATTAGGGAAAACCGCAATGCGGTCTATCCCTATGCTATGTAATAACTAAATTGTTCCTATGCTTTTAAAATAATAGACTCTCCATTCTTCGGGAAAAAAAAAAGATGAGAGAAAGCAATGGCAAAGCTAGAAATTTCGTCAAGAATGTTAAGAAGTGTTCCACATTCAATATAATGTATACAAAGTAATATTTGACCTATATACACAGTACAATTCTCAAGCGAAAGGTGTTTAACTGGCCTCCCTTGACCTATGTAGCTCTAGCATTGGGAAAAAGTGCAACCAATTTACAAGGAATTGTTACTGTATTTTAAATTCCCTAATACATGGGTGGAACTAGGTAGCGGGAATGAGGTTAAATGTAACCCCCTTTGCCGAAAATTACACCGTATAAGATTAAAAAATTCAATATATATTATAAGGTATTGAATCTCCTTAACATTTTTAGGTATTTACTCTTTTTAAATTTTTTGAATCCTCTTGGTAAAAATCTTGCTTCCACCACTAACTAACGCTAAGCTCTACATAAACGTTTGATGCAACAATGAATTGAAGCAACAATACTGAGGCCAAGGGAGTCATGTTACATGGCCTCCATTTACTGCGGAATTTTGGTAGAATCATCGGGATTGGCAAAGATATATGGTAACTATTGTTCAACCTGTTATGGTTGTCACGACCCGAAATTCCATCTTCGGATCGTGATAGTGTCTAAAATTTCACTTGCTAGACAAGCCAACATTAGAATAATATTATCCATTTTTAAAATAATTTTAAATTTATTAATAACAAGAAAAAAAATACGGAAGCAAAGTTTGAAATATAGTGAAATAATCCATCAAACAATGGCATCTAAATACCATCCCAGAATTGGTGTCACAAGTGCACAAGCTTCTAGAATAAATACAAATAAATGTCTGAATAAAATAAAGCTGCCTGGACATAATCACACATCTAAAGTAAAATAGGCTGGGACTTCAGAACTGTGGACGCCATGCAGTTATTCCTCAAGTCTCCTCTAGTAGCTGAAATCCGAGCAAATCTATGGTACACCGCTGGGACCAACTCCGAAATCTGCACAAGAAGTGCATAATGTAGTATCAGTTCAACCGACCCTATGTACTGGTAAGTGCTGAGCCTAACCTCTATGAAATAGTGGCGAGGCTAAGGCGGTTCACGTACATTACCTGTACGCAATATTAGTAACAACAACAATAATAGAAATAAATCAGGTAACTCATTTATAATAATTGAAGCCAACTCAGCAGTCATAACCAATTATCCTTTCTATCGATTCAGTTCTGTTGCAGCGTGCAACCCGCTCTCACAATATATTCATTTTTAATCAAGTCTGTTGCGGCGTGCAACCCGATCCTCCAATATAGACTTTTAATAAGTCTGTTGCGGCGTGCAACCCGATCCTTCAATATAGGCTTTTAATAAGTCTGTTGCGGCGTGCAACCCGATCCTCCAATATAGACTTTTAATAAGTCTGTTGCGGCGTGCAACCCGATCCTTCAATATAGGCTTTTAATAAGTCTGTTGCGGCGTTTGCACGATCCTCCAATATAGACTTTTAATAAGTCTGTTGCGGCGTGCAACCCGATCCTCTAATATAGACTTTTAATAAGTCTGTTGTGGCGTGCAACCCGATCCTCCAATATAGACTTTAATAAGTCTGTTGTGGCGTGCAACCCGATCCTCCAATATATTTATTATAATCAATCTTGTTGCGGCGTGCAACCCGCTCCTCCAACATATTCATTTACCAATTCTTATAGAAGAAATTTTCCCAATAAATGTAACAATTAATATAAAATTATAAGACAACAAACATACAATAATTATTGTTTAATTATGAAGCAAACAATGACAAATAGAAAATTATTATGACCAAACCATGCAATAATAGGATGCAACAATTTGGAACATTCACTATGTGTTAACTATCCATTCGACTCAACAAGTATAACCACTTCTTAGCTCTCGGAGTTTTGGTTCAGTGGTAAGGACAAAGCACGTGACGTGTAAGCAAGGCACATGTCTCACGGTTCAAAAACTACCGCAAACAAAACATGGTATTTTACTTGGGAGAGAGGTAGTGGGGCAAGCCTAAACTTCCCGGAGTTTGAAGCCCACGTGGGAAGCCCTCAGAAAATATGAGGCAGAAAGACAATAAAAATGGAAAGACAAATATAACTATGAGACATGTATCAAATCTCATACTCACTTCTAAACGGGAAGCATTGGCAAACCGAAAGTGCCTTCCTCACTGCCAAGGGAGTACTTGTTTAGTCTTCTTCTAGTAAATTCATGTGAATTCCAAACAGAATTTTACATTTATATATTCCCATAATAGAAATATTTTATAGCCACACAAATGTTATGACATATTTAATTAAGGGCATGAGTTTCAAAAACATTATACCCACACAAATATTATGACATATTTAAGACTACACATTTCAGAAGTTTCCCGTTCTTTCTAAATTTTGTGTTGAGTCAAACTTTGACAAACAGATTGAAACAAATGGCGTAAATAACTACAGACAAATAGCTAGTTATCCTAACTCCAATTGAGGATGAGATAGTTAGTTGGGATGAATCAAAAGAGAATGGATGAAAACTACAACGATTGTGTTTTTACTTTGGGAACTTTACATAACTGTCACGATTTAAAAGAAATATAACAAATTCTTAGCATAAAATCCAATATTACAGTTGTGGCAGGAAAATATTTATATTTGTAGCACACAGTTCCATTAAATAGGAATATTAATTATTAATTTCTAAACATAAGCAACTTGAATGAAAAGTCAATAATTCTTTGTATAAAAATCATGCCTTTCTTTACTCTTTATCTATTAGCTTTCCTTCTTTTTTTTTCATCTTCTTAATTTTATTTTCTATCGAAACCAATATATTTTCTAAATTTCTTCTATTCGTTATCTTTTTAATTATCTTTCTTCAGTTTTTCTCTTACTTCTTTCTTCCTTTCTTAACATAAAGATCTTACTTCGATAATAATATACGTTAATATATACGAAACGTATATATAAAAAATATACATTGAATTAACACATATAAAATATACGAAAAATTATACATAAAAAATACATCTTCAATTAAGATGACACTTACGCATGTGAAATATACATAAAAACATATCTTAAATTTAATTAATATGGCATATAAATATACAAAATATTATATATATATATATATATATATATATATATATATATATATATATATATATATATATATATATATATATATATATATATACATCCTGAATTAAAATGGCACTTGACATATAAAATATATTTGAAATATACATTAAAAATAAATCTTAAAATAAGATGTCACTTCACAAATAAATACACAAAAATTATATACATAAAAATATATTTTGAATTAAAGTGATACTTGATATACAAAGTATAAAAGACGTATAAATCAATACATCTTGAATTTATGTGGCATTCATATATGCACTATATTTTTAAAAATGGAGTGAAGAAGATGAATGTTGGAAAAGGAGAATGGATCATATGGACAAAAAAAGTATTTCCCGTGATTAGTGAGTCATCTAACTTATTAAATGTTGAGCTTAATTTTTATAATATGCTAATAATAAAAAATAATGCCCTTTATGGAATAAACAATTAATGATGTTATTATTTTAAATAATAGTCAAAAATATTTAAGCGTGTAAAAAACTCTTTTTACTTGGCGTAAATCCCAGAAAAGAACAAATGTTTATTATTATTGCAACAAGAGGAAAATAAAAAACTAAAGGTGCTAGTTATGCAGGATAAAAGCGGAAAATAAAAAAATTAGCCTCTTCTATACAATGTGTGATTTATTTAAATTATAAAGTTTAATTAAGCCGATGATGTCTAAATGGTCTGGCATGAACTAGTAAACGTATGAAATCTTGTCAATGGGTTTTCAATTGAATTATATTAAACTTCCCTTTCAACTTCTTAACTGTTCAAATCGCAACTAAATATAAAGACAAACAATGTCACTCAAATGCAAGTTGCCGAAGGTGCACTTCATCATGTACTTTCAGTATAATGCAAATAAATTGTTACTGAGGTGAACCTAGTAAGCAAAAAGAAAAAAACAAAAACCTCGGCAGCTGCAAATCTCAACTTTGCTTCATCCAACTCCTTCTGTACTCCTCTAACAGGAATCCAAATAGACTGCGTAAATAACAATATGTTGGTCTAACAAAAGATCGAAGTCATGTTTTATTGCTAAATTAAAACATGTTCACATTTATCATTTATTGATTAATACACAGTGAGGAAGAGAGTAAAAGAACCAGAGGTGATGCCTTGTCATATTTATTCATTATGTTTATCCGTTTTCATTGGTTGACGATGTATTTGCATGTCTTATATAGTCATTCAGGTTGTAGTTATCGTATCTTGTTCCCCCTCTCGCATGTCCCCTCCCAATCCTACATATTAAATCTTTATTTGTTACTATGTTGCACATATATCTACGTTTGTACAGATTAAATTACGTGAGTTTCCTGTCACAGCCTCGTCACTACCTCGTCGGGGTTAAGCTCCGCACTTACGGAGTACATTGAGTCGATTGTACTCATACTATACTTTGTACTTGTTGTGCAGATTTGGGTACTGGTCCCAGTTGTACGTTAGGCGCATCAGCTCGAATTATCACATTTGGAGACTCGAGATAATTTGTTGGCGTCCGCATACCTTAAAGCCCCTTCCTCTTTCCTCATTTACTGTTTATTTCATTCGAAACAGTTGTATTTATGTCAGACTCTGTTTGTAGAACCTTTAGTAGCCCGTACACTTGTGACTCCACTTCTAGGATTGTATTTAGATATTTTTGGTTATTTTACCTTTTCACAGATCATTCTAGTTTTATTTGAGTTTAAATAAGTTTTAATTACTTGAATTATTTAAAATGGCATACAATTTACTCTAACGTTGGCTTGCTTAGTGAGTGAAATATTATGCGCCACCATAGTCCCGAAGGTGGGAATCCCGGGTCGTGATAGAAAATCTATATATGTTTTGTATATATATAC
>NW_027438823.1:12500-19000 GCF_000715075.1 Nicotiana tabacum | reverse complement strand
GGTTTAGGGTTTAGGGTTTAGGGTTTAGGGTTTAGGGTTTAGGGTTTAGGGTTTAGGGTTTAGGGTTTAGGGTTTAGGGTTTAGGGTTTAGGGTTTAGGGTTTAGGGTTTAGGGTTTAGGGTTTAGGGTTTAGGGTTTAGGGTTTAGGGTTTAGGGTTTAGGGTTTAGGGTTTAGGGTTTAGGGTTTAGGGTTTAGGGTTTAGGGTTTAGGGTTTAGGGTTTAGGGTTTAGGGTTTAGGGTTTAGGGTTTAGGGTTTAGGGTTTAGGGTTTAGGGTTTAGGGTTTAGGGTTTAGGGTTTAGGGTTTAGGGTTTAGGGTTTAGGGTTTAGGGTTTAGGGTTTAGGGTTTAGGGTTTAGGGTTTAGGGTTTAGGGTTTAGGGTTTAGGGTTTAGGGTTTAGGGTTTAGGGTTTAGGGTTTAGGGTTTAGGGTTTAGGGTTTAGGGTTTAGGGTTTAGGGTTTAGGGTTTAGGGTTTAGGGTTTAGGGTTTAGGGTTTAGGGTTTAGGGTTTAGGGTTTAGGGTTTAGGGTTTAGGGTTTAGGGTTTAGGGTTTAGGGTTTAGGGTTTAGGGTTTAGGGTTTAGGGTTTAGGGTTTAGGGTTTAGGGTTTAGGGTTTAGGGTTTAGGGTTTAGGGTTTAGGGTTTAGGGTTTAGGGTTTAGGGTTTAGGGTTTAGGGTTTAGGGTTTAGGGTTTAGGGTTTAGGGTTTAGGGTTTAGGGTTTAGGGTTTAGGGTTTAGGGTTTAGGGTTTAGGGTTTAGGGTTTAGGGTTTAGGGTTTAGGGTTTAGGGTTTAGGGTTTAGGGTTTAGGGTTTAGGGTTTAGGGTTTAGGGTTTAGGGTTTAGGGTTTAGGGTTTAGGGTTTAGGGTTTAGGGTTTAGGGTTTAGGGTTTAGGGTTTAGGGTTTAGGGTTTAGGGTTTAGGGTTTAGGGTTTAGGGTTTAGGGTTTAGGGTTTAGGGTTTAGGGTTTAGGGTTTAGGGTTTAGGGTTTAGGGTTTAGGGTTTAGGGTTTAGGGTTTAGGGTTTAGGGTTTAGGGTTTAGGGTTTAGGGTTTAGGGTTTAGGGTTTAGGGTTTAGGGTTTAGGGTTTAGGGTTTAGGGTTTAGGGTTTGGGGTTTAGGGTTTAGGGTTTAGGGTTTAGGGTTTAGGGTTTAGGGTTTAGGGTTTAGGGTTTAGGGTTTAGGGTTTAGGGTTTAGGGTTTAGGGTTTAGGGTTTAGGGTTTAGGGTTTAGGGTTTAGGGTTTAGGGTTTAGGGTTTAGGGTTTAGGGTTTAGGGTTTAGGGTTTAGGGTTTAGGGTTTAGGGTTTAGGGTTTAGGGTTTAGGGTTTAGGGTTTAGGGTTTAGGGTTTAGGGTTTAGGGTTTAGGGTTTAGGGTTTTAGGGTTTGGGGTTTAGGGTTTAGGGTTTAGGGTTTAGGGTTTAGGGTTTAGGGTTTAGGGTTTAGGGTTTAGGGTTTAGGGTTTAGGGTTTAGGGTTTAGGGTTTAGGGTTTAGGGTTTAGGGTTTAGGGTTTAGGGTTTAGGGTTTAGGGTTTAGGGTTTAGGGTTTTAGGGTTTAGGGTTTAGGGTTTAGGGTTTAGGGTTTAGGGTTTAGGGTTTAGGGTTTAGGGTTTAGGGTTTTAGGGTTTAGGGTTTAGGGTTTAGGGTTTAGGGTTTAGGGTTTAGGGTTTAGGGTTTAGGGTTTAGGGTTTAGGGTTTAGGGTTTAGGGTTTAGGGTTTAGGGTTTAGGGTTTTAGGGTTTAGGGTTTAGGGTTTAGGGTTTAGGGTTTAGGGTTTAGGGTTTAGGGTTTAGGGTTTAGGGTTTAGGGTTTAGGGTTTAGGGTTTAGGGTTTAGGGTTTAGGGTTTAGGGTTTAGGGTTTAGGGTTTAGGGTTTAGGGTTTAGGGTTTAGGGTTTAGGGTTTAGGGTTTAGGGTTTAGGGTTTAGGGTTTAGGGTTTAGGGTTTAGGGTTTAGGGTTTAGGGTTTAGGGTTTAGGGTTTAGGGTTTAGGGTTTAGGGTTTAGGGTTTAGGGTTTAGGGTTTAGGGTTTAGGGTTTAGGGTTTAGGGTTTAGGGTTTAGGGTTTAGGGTTTAGGGTTTAGGGTTTAGGGTTTAGGGTTTAGGGTTTAGGGTTTAGGGTTTAGGGTTTAGGGTTTAGGGTTTAGGGTTTAGGGTTTAGGGTTTAGGGTTTAGGGTTTAGGGTTTAGGGTTTAGGGTTTAGGGTTTAGGGTTTAGGGTTTAGGGTTTAGGGTTTTAGGGTTTAGGGTTTAGGGTTTAGGGTTTAGGGTTTAGGGTTTAGGGTTTAGGGTTTAGGGTTTAGGGTTTAGGGTTTAGGGTTTAGGGTTTAGGGTTTAGGGTTTAGGGTTTAGGGTTTAGGGTTTAGGGTTTTAGGGTTTTAGGGTTTAGGGTTTAGGGTTTAGGGTTTAGGGTTTAGGGTTTAGGGTTTAGGGTTTAGGGTTTAGGGTTTAGGGTTTTAGGGTTTAGGGTTTAGGGTTTAGGGTTTTAGGGTTTAGGGTTTAGGGTTTAGGGTTTAGGGTTTAGGGTTTAGGGTTTAGGGTTTAGGGTTTAGGGTTTAGGGTTTAGGGTTTAGGGTTTAGGGTTTAGGGTTTAGGGGTTTAGGGTTTAGGGTTTAGGGTTTAGGGTTTAGGGTTTAGGGTTTAGGGTTTAGGGTTTAGGGTTTAGGGTTTAGGGTTTAGGGTTTAGGGTTTAGGGTTTAGGGTTTAGGGTTTAGGGTTTAGGGTTTAGGGTTTAGGGTTTAGGGTTTAGGGTTTAGGGTTTAGGGTTTAGGGTTTAGGGTTTAGGGTTTAGGGTTTAGGGTTTAGGGTTTAGGGTTTAGGGTTTAGGGTTTAGGGTTTTAGGGTTTTAGGGTTTAGGGTTTAGGGTTTAGGGTTTAGGGGTTTAGGGTTTAGGGTTTAGGGTTTAGGGTTTAGGGTTTAGGGTTTAGGGTTTAGGGTTTAGGGTTTAGGGTTTAGGGTTTAGGGTTTAGGGTTTAGGGTTTAGGGTTTAGGGTTTAGGGTTTAGGGTTTAGGGTTTAGGGTTTAGGGTTTAGGGTTTAGGGTTTTAGGGTTTAGGGTTTAGGGTTTAGGGTTTAGGGTTTAGGGTTTAGGGTTTAGGGTTTAGGGTTTAGGGTTTAGGGTTTAGGGTTTAGGGTTTAGGGTTTAGGGTTTAGGGTTTAGGGTTTAGGGTTTAGGGTTTAGGGTTTAGGGTTTAGGGTTTAGGGTTTAGGGTTTAGGGTTTTAGGGTTTAGGGTTTAGGGTTTAGGGTTTAGGGTTTAGGGTTTAGGGTTTAGGGTTTAGGGTTTTAGGGTTTAGGGTTTAGGGTTTAGGGTTTAGGGTTTAGGGTTTAGGGTTTAGGGTTTAGGGTTTAGGGTTTAGGGTTTAGGGTTTAGGGTTTAGGGTTTAGGGTTTAGGGTTTAGGGTTTAGGGTTTAGGGTTTAGGGTTTAGGGTTTAGGGTTTAGGGTTTAGGGTTTAGGGTTTAGGGTTTAGGGTTTAGGGTTTAGGGTTTAGGGTTTAGGGTTTAGGGTTTAGGGTTTAGGGTTTAGGGTTTAGGGTTTAGGGTTTAGGGTTTAGGGTTTAGGGTTTAGGGTTTAGGGTTTAGGGTTTAGGGTTTAGGGTTTAGGGTTTAGGGTTTAGGGTTTAGGGTTTAGGGTTTAGGGTTTAGGGTTTAGGGTTTAGGGTTTAGGGTTTAGGGTTTAGGGTTTAGGGTTTAGGGTTTAGGGTTTAGGGTTTAGGGTTTAGGGTTTAGGGTTTAGGGTTTAGGGTTTAGGGTTTAGGGTTTAGGGTTTAGGGTTTAGGGTTTAGGGTTTAGGGTTTAGGGTTTAGGGTTTAGGGTTTAGGGTTTAGGGTTTAGGGTTTAGGGTTTAGGGTTTAGGGTTTAGGGTTTAGGGTTTAGGGTTTAGGGTTTAGGGTTTAGGGTTTAGGGTTTAGGGTTTAGGGTTTAGGGTTTAGGGTTTAGGGTTTAGGGTTTAGGGTTTAGGGTTTAGGGTTTAGGGTTTAGGGTTTAGGGTTTAGGGTTTAGGGTTTAGGGTTTAGGGTTTAGGGTTTAGGGTTTAGGGTTTAGGGTTTTAGGGTTTAGGGTTTAGGGTTTAGGGTTTAGGGTTTAGGGTTTAGGGTTTAGGGTTTAGGGTTTAGGGTTTAGGGTTTAGGGTTTAGGGTTTAGGGTTTAGGGTTTAGGGTTTAGGGTTTAGGGTTTAGGGTTTAGGGTTTAGGGTTTAGGGTTTAGGGTTTAGGGTTTAGGGTTTTAGGGTTTAGGGTTTAGGGTTTAGGGTTTAGGGTTTAGGGTTTAGGGTTTAGGGTTTAGGGTTTAGGGTTTAGGGTTTAGGGTTTAGGGTTTAGGGTTTAGGGTTTAGGGTTTAGGGTTTAGGGTTTAGGGTTTAGGGTTTAGGGTTTAGGGTTTAGGGTTTGGGGTTTAGGGTTTAGGGTTTAGGGTTTGAGGGTTTAGGGTTTAGGGTTTAGGGTTTAGGGTTTAGGGTTTAGGGTTTAGGGTTTAGGGTTTAGGGTTTAGGGTTTAGGGTTTAGGGTTTAGGGTTTAGGGTTTAGGGTTTAGGGTTTAGGGTTTAGGGTTTAGGGTTTTAGGGTTTAGGGTTTAGGGTTTAAGGGTTTAGGGTTTAGGGTTTAGGGTTTAGGGTTTTAGGGTTTAGGGTTTAGGGTTTAGGGTTTAGGGTTTAGGGTTTAGGGTTTAGGGTTTAGGGTTTAGGGTTTAGGGTTTAGGGTTTAGGGTTTAGGGTTTAGGGTTTAGGGTTTAGGGTTTAGGGTTTAGGGTTTAGGGTTTAGGGTTTAGGGTTTAGGGTTTAGGGTTTTAGGGTTTAGGGTTTAGGGTTTAGGGTTTTAGGGTTTAGGGTTTAGGGTTTAGGGTTTAGGGTTTAGGGTTTAGGGTTTAGGGTTTAGGGTTTAGGGTTTAGGGTTTAGGGTTTAGGGTTTAGGGTTTAGGGTTTAGGGTTTAGGGTTTAGGGTTTAGGGTTTAGGGTTTAGGGTTTAGGGTTTAGGGTTTAGGGTTTAGGGTTTAGGGTTTAGGGTTTAGGGTTTAGGGTTTAGGGTTTAGGGTTTAGGGTTTAGGGTTTAGGGTTTAGGGTTTAGGGTTTAGGGTTTAGGGTTTAGGGTTTAGGGTTTAGGGTTTAGGGTTTAGGGTTTAGGGTTTAGGGTTTGGGGTTTAGGGTTTAGGGTTTAGGGTTTAGGGTTTAGGGTTTAGGGTTTAGGGTTTAGGGTTTAGGGTTTAGGGTTTAGGGTTTAGGGTTTAGGGTTTAGGGTTTAGGGTTTAGGGTTTAGGGTTTAGGGTTTAGGGTTTAGGGTTTAGGGTTTAGGGTTTAGGGTTTAGGGTTTAGGGTTTAGGGTTTGGGGTTTAGGGGGTTTAGGGTTTAGGGTTTAGGGTTTAGGGTTTAGGGTTTAGGGTTTAGGGTTTAGGGTTTAGGGTTTAGGGTTTAGGGTTTAGGGTTTAGGGTTTAGGGTTTAGGGTTTAGGGTTTAGGGTTTAGGGTTTAGGGTTTAGGGTTTAGGGTTTAGGGTTTAGGGTTTAGGGTTTAGGGTTTAGGGTTTAGGGTTTAGGGTTTTAGGGTTTTAGGGTTTAGGGTTTAGGGTTTAGGGTTTAGGGTTTAGGGTTTAGGGTTTTAGGGTTTAGGGTTTAGGGTTTAGGGTTTAGGGTTTAGGGTTTAGGGTTTAGGGTTTAGGGTTTAGGGTTTAGGGTTTAGGGTTTTTAGGGTTTAGGGTTTAGGGTTTAGGGTTTAGGGTTTAGGGTTTAGGGTTTAGGGTTTAGGGTTTAGGGTTTAGGGTTTAGGGTTTAGGGTTTAGGGTTTAGGGTTTAGGGTTTAGGGTTTAGGGTTTAGGGTTTAGGGTTTTAGGGTTTAGGGTTTAGGGTTTAGGGTTTAGGGTTTAGGGTTTTAGGGTTTAGGGTTTAGGGTTTAGGGTTTGGGGTTTAGGGTTTAGGGTTTAGGGTTTAGGGTTTAGGGTTTAGGGTTTAGGGTTTAGGGTTTAGGGTTTAGGGTTTGAGGGTTTAGGGTTTAGGGTTTAGGGTTTAGGGTTTAGGGTTTAGGGTTTAGGGTTTAGTGGGTTTAGGGTTTAGGGTTTAGGGTTTAGGGTTTAGGGTTTAGGGTTTAGGGTTTAGGGTTTAGGGTTTAGGGTTTAGGGTTTAGGGTTTAGGGTTTAGGGTTTTTGAGGGTTTAGGGTTTAGGGTTTAGGGTTTAGGGTTTAGGGTTTAGGGTTTAGGGTTTAGGGTTTAGGGTTTAGGGTTTAGGGTTTAGGGTTTAGGGTTTAGGGTTTAGGGTTTAGGGTTTAGGGTTTAGGGTTTAGGGTTTAGGGTTTAGGGTTTAGGGTTTAGGGTTTAGGGTTTAGGGTTTAGGGTTTAGGGTTTAGGGTTTAGGGTTTAGGGTTTAGGGTTTAGGGTTTTAGGGTTTAGGGTTTAGGGTTTAGGGTTTAGGGTTTAGGGTTTAGGGTTTAGGGTTTAGGGTTTAGGGTTTAGGGTTTTAGGGTTTAGGGTTTAGGGTTTAGGGTTTAGGGTTTAGGGTTTAGGGTTTAGGGTTTAGGGTTTAGGGTTTAGGGTTT